>NC_134318.1:310000-505000 GCF_964195595.1 Calonectris borealis
CCTCAGATAGTTTGTCTCTGCTACATAAGTATCAAAACCAGGAAGTCTGTACTACAGTTTTGTGTTCATAAATAATCAACCATCAAAATACGAAGGTAACTTTAGCCAATCTGTGTATCGCTAGTATTACAAATAGGTACCAGATGGAGTCCTTTAGTTTCTAAGAAAGAACAGTGATAGTCTAGACACTTCCAAGTGCACCTGTACTTAAGTGAAAAAAATCAGTCATCTGACAAATAACAACAATGTCAGCAGCATCGTCTTTAGAACAGTGTTTCTCTGTGGAAGCCCAAGCACTGTGTTCAGATATCTTAGCCATGAAAGTGCCAAAACACTAAATGTGTTACATATGCTATATGGACTAAAAACAGTAGTAGAAATGTCACCTGAAAGCAGGTCCTAGGCCTTTGTGCGATTTAGGAGACCTGTGACAAAAAAAAAAGGTCTTGGTTGCCAGAATTTGCTTCAAGATAATCTTGAAAATGCTACGATATTTTAGGAAATATTTATTAAATTTGAAAACTTGCTGAGATTCCACACACTCATTGATCTGTATCTGCACGCTACTCATCATGAATCAGCCATGCAACCATCGATGTCGTTAACAAACAATTCACACATCATCCAAAGTGTCCCATGAGCAGAGGCAATTCAAAGGCTGCTGTGCAACTGGTGTACAAATAGAAAGGCGCACGCTCCCTGCCACTGCTAGAACACCACCAGGCTCGCAACGACAGCCACGTACCTCCTGATGTTGAGGAAGGACAAGGACATCCTTTAGATTACCACAGCATGGATTCTTCATACATTTACCTTCAAGAGCGTACTAAAAGGAGAGTAACGCATTTTTGAAGGCCTCTCCACCATTACAGCATACATTCATCATTCCCAAACATCCACCACTCTACCAGTTGTTTCTGCAATGTTCACAGCTGAAAGACTAGAAAGCTAATCTGCCTGGTTAATTTTCAGCGCTAGAACAGCGGTGCCGTTCCTTCCTTATCCCCTTATACATACAGGTATGTATCTGACCTTTGATGCTAGCCGCATCTATCCTCTCATTTTAGGGCAGCATTACAATACCAGGAGAGGGTGCCCGAAACAGAGGATGCACTGACAAGACAGCACTAAGCAGACGTGTTTAAATTAACCCCCAAAACAAGGCCATGTTTATAAGCACAGTGCTGCGGTGTCCAGAATTACTAGAGGGTGCCTGAAAACACTGCAACAACTACTGCAGGAATACGCCCAAAGTTGAGATGCAGAGCCACATAAATTCAGGGTTTTTTGCTTGCAGATGCCTTGTGGGTACCGGGAGGCTGCTGTACTCTTTGTTCGAGACACAGTGTAACTCATCCGTCTACTTGATTTATTGAGAACCAACATTAGAAAGACATGGCAAAACCACAAGCTAATAATATCTACTAATTGTGGTGGAGAGACCTATCTTTAAGGCGGCTGGAAAACGTGACCGTTCAAACAATGCTAATGTAGCTGATATAGAACTGGACTGTATGAATACATAAATGACAGCAGTAATCCTCTAGTCAGCACTGCATTGGAATAGCTGTAATTTTAATCAATACACCTGATTCTCTGTCCTCCGTAAATCTTAGGAATACAGAACCAAAACCCGGAGCACAGATACCAGCTTAGGGTAAAAACAGACGTAGCAAGATAACTAGTAACATTTGGTAATGTGCTAAACTGCTTACTGAGTTTCAAGTTTGGAAAGGATTAACTATTCCTTCATCGTACTTGCACAAAAGGCAATACACTTTAGGATACTGTTCTTTTTCTCTTGCCTGAAACGGACATTGTCTTGAGGAAACGCATAGGAATCGCTTACGAATGGAACTTCTTGTTTGCATCGTTCGCCAACTGGTAAACCTTGGTCTTTCCTCTATAGCTAGTATGCAAAAAACCCAGATTTGGGGCGTAAGAATACCTGCCATATCCCCCCCAAATGCCAGAAATAGTCAAACACTGAGAATCAGGCTCTTCTGAGACGGGAACAAAGTATGCGTTTACGCTACAATGCGTATCTGTCTTTACTATAAAAGCCATAAAAGCCAACACATATAATAAGGAATCTCTGCACGTCGAGGAAACAGGATCTACAACTTGGGTCTCAGAACAATCAACCCCAAGAACAAACCCAATAGAATAATCTTAAAAGTTACCATGGTTGGAGTTCGACCCCCATGTCCCAGCAGGCCTAAAAATGTAAGTCCACTTTCGGACAGACACATTAAAATCTACCCCATGCCAACAAAAATTAACAGCAGCTTTAACAAGAAAGAACGCCTCTGTAAACTAATACCCATAAAAAAAGTTAACACACTGAAACCCCTAACAAAGAATACAATGCTTTATGGATACTTACATAACATCGGTTTTGCCGGTAGCTTTAACTCCTCCGACAGGGATTCTTCTAACAATTACCGATGAGTTCTTAGGAATCAGGGCATTCTCATCTGTGTATTCTGAAAACAACATAAATACAGAGAAAAACATCAGTCAATTCGTAAGAATGCATGCTCATATGTAATTACGTAGCACTTCGCAGAATCCCTTTACAGATACAAAAGCAAAATTTTATATGTAACATCACGCTTTCATCGTCTCAACACACTAACAGTATATTTCAAGAAATCTTGGGGTTTGAGAATCAAACACAAGCAGCAAAATCTTTTTCCTTTTTTTAAAACAGTTTGAATGCCAACAGCAAAATGGACTCAAAGGTCACTAAAGGAGAGTCTGCTAATGCACGAGGTTCTTTCCTGACCTAGCTTAAAGTTGCTTTTGCTTCCGTTAGGCTACAAAACCCATAGATCTTTGGAGAAAAACAAACCACAGCAAAGTCTCACCTGCCTAAACCAGATTCTAAAGTCTGACTAGCTTGCCCTGCCACCAAACAGGCACTTAGCTAAAGCACGAGAACTCTGCGCCATTGCTTTCATAGCTGTTAACTAAAAACCAGTCACCTGTGCTGGCAGTGCTCAAGCCTGACAGAACACAGAAGAGAGCCTGCCGCCTCTGCCTGTTTCTTGGAGCTTAATCCATCAACAACCACACTTCTCAGCTGCTCAGGGCTTTACGTTTAAATGGAAACAGAACTGGCAGTGCTAGAATTTGGATCACAGACATTTTGGGGTTTTTTTGAGCTTGCTTTCACAAGTAGGGCAGAATTGGCTCAAACTCAAGTGGTATCTCCCCTCTTAAGCTAATCATCTAGTTTGAATTAACCACAGGGACGTGAATTCGTTCGATCGATTCCCTTTTTGCAGAGCAGAGAGGCCCAAACGAAATTACTTAGGAAGACAGCCTTGAAAAGCCTTTCAGGAACAGCGTGTGCCTGAAGCTCTCCATGCTTTGCCTTGGCTTACACCCTGTTAGTCTTCTGAAGAGGAGGAAAGCCTTCTGACCTTTTACATAAGGCCCAAACAAAAAAAAACAACTACCTGAGACACTTGGACTGAGTAAGCTTAAAATGCAAAGATCTCTCCAATGAGAATGCTTTTTCTATTGTACTTACACAAGCTGGATAGGACTGAATATTTTAAAGCACTATCAGCAGGCATCCCCTGTAATCTGCCTACAGTTTTAAATATTCAAAGCCCTTACCTTTGCAGAGCGAATCAGAACAATGGTCTGAAAACCAAAGATACTGTATACCTCGTCAAGCCCTGTCAGGTGGCATCCCTAAGACCCCTAACGTTGTGCTGTTAAGGCTCTTCACAGACACTCTCCTGAAAATAGTTTATCTGTAGACAAACAGCAAGCTTTAGGTCCAACCACTTTAAAGGCTAGGGCTGAAGTTACAGTTACCCCAGTGTACATACTACTCTGTTTAAGTTTTAACACATGAAACGGGAAGAGGAAAAAAAACGCTAGTACACATTTTAAAGAAAAGCCTGTTGTAAGAGTGTCACAGAACCACAGGGGGGGGGAAAAAAAATGTAATGTAATGTTTAAGGAATGAAAACACTTTACAAGTCTTTTTCTGAAAAGTCACATCCCAAAGTCTTTAATCACATTCAAACTTATCGAGATGGCAGATTACCAAACTGAAATATCCTACTAAGTAATACGAAACCATTATCATCTCTAAGAATCAAGCACCATTTGTTAGATTTAAAAGAATTTATGATGTCTCTAAGAACATTTCTTACGTATATCCACCATAAACGTTCTGCCATAAAACTTCAGTATTGCCCTGATACGGTTAACATGTAGTACAGGAAAAAAAACCACCGTTAGAAACAAATGATGAAATGATGCTCAATAGCATCTGAATGACCATGTCTTTGGTGTGGAAAAGAAGTTATATTAACAAGAAATTCCAAAGTATAATTTAGATACGGAGAACACTCATGCGCAAGACGGCTTTCAAGGGTCTGCACAGATTTTAACTCACAGATACGCTCCTGATCCAAAATGTTGCTAGTGGGCAGTTTCTGCAACAGCCGCAAAACCCATTTTCCAATGCAGTGGAGTAAAACAAGTTGAAGTCAAAATTAAGTCACGAAATTCACCAAATCCAGGTGGTTTCTTTTCTTCAAATTAGCCATCTCTTTTATTTCTATCACTTTCAGCTTTCTCCACCACATTTCAAAGAAATCTGGCAAGTTGGTTATTACAAGATATGCTCCCACATTTCCTTCTCATTTTACCTAGAAGAATTCCAGGAAACCAAAGCTTTTGTAAGCGCCGTATGTCACACATCAACCACGTACTCTTCTACGCCTAGCTCCATGTCTACAACACAGATCTGAAGGTAGTTGTCCGAACAGCAACTACAGAAGAACAGCTCTGTGAGGCCCCCAACACAAGTCACAGCTACCGATGGTGGCCGAATCGCATTATGGCTTCCCACCCCACTTAATGCCCAGCGCCGCTTGCCCTCCCGGTCCTGCCGCATGCTGGCGGCATGGGCCCCAGCCTGACTCACGCTACGTGGGGATGACCCACAAAGAGCAGAGCGCGGCTCCCACAGGCCACGGCTGACGCAGGGTGGTCTGCGACGCCGCCAGCCGGGCGGTGCCCGAGGCCCCGCGCCCGCCGCCCCCGCGCACCTTCTTTGGTCTGGGCGTTGGTGATCTGCAGGTCGCAGCTGGCCGCCTTCAGCTCCTCGCGGCCCATGATCTGGTGCTTGAGGTCACACAGGGAGATGTGGAGGCCGTTGAAGGTGACCATGTCATGGTTCAGCTTGGAGGCGAACTTGTAGTTGGGGCCAGGAGGTGCCTGCTCCGTGATGGCGTCTACCGCGGCAGACAGCGTCGCGGCCGCTGTGCCAGGTGAGGGCCTCCTCCACCGAGGAGGCCAGGGCAAGCAGCGCGGGCTGAGCTCGAGCGGGCCGGCGGCGCTCAGAGGCTGCGGCGCTCCGCCATGGCCTTCCTGGCCGACAACCGCACGGGCCGCTGCGAGCGTGTCACTGTGCACACGCAACGGCACACTGCACCCACCCCCCGCGCCTCACGTGACCCAGCGCATTATGACAAAAGGCCCGCGTCACGTGGGCGTGGCGGCCCCGCGCTCTTCATCCTAACACCAAGCGCCCCCGAGGGGAGGGGGGGCGCGTCAGCCCCGGGCCTGTCACCACCCCGGGCCGCTGGTCTCCCTGCTGTCCCCTGGCCTGTCACCACCCGGTGTCCTGCCACCCCCCAGGCCTGTCACTGCCTGGTGTCCCTCCTGTCACCCCCCAGGCCTGTCCCTGCCCAGTGTCCCTCCTGCCACCCCCCTAGGCTGTCACCACCTGATGTCCCTCCTGTCACCCCCCAGGCCTGTCACTGCCCGGTGTCCCTCCTGTCACCCCCCGGGCCCATCACCGCCTGGTGTCCTGTCACCCCCCAGGCTGTCACCACCTGGTGTCCCTCCTGTCACCCCCCAGACGGTCACCACCTGGTGTCCCCTCCTGTCAGCAGCCAGCCAGGGCAAGACAGCCTGGGGCAGATGCAGCGGGCTTGGCCGTGTGGCGCTCGGCTGCCCGCGGTGCAGGGCCGGCAAAGGGAGGGGACATCTCAGGGTGCTTGAGTGTATCTTGTGGCATTCATGGAAAGTTCAGTCAAAGAAGCCAATGACCATTTATGTTTATGGCCACAGACCAGTCCCCTGCCCCCATTTTTTAACTCCTCCCTCTCTGCCTTTAGCCCATCACTATTTTTTGCTTTCTCTTTCTCTGTCTCTCTCCCTGTCTGTAGTTTCTAATTCCTCCCTGTCTGTCCTATAGCCTGCTGCTATTTTTTCCTTTCTCTCCAGCTCTTTCTCCTGCTCCCTCTCCTTCTCTTTTTTCTATCGCCGTGTCCTGCTTCCTGGCCTTATCTTAATGTTAGGGTTAGGGGCTAGGGTTAGGGTTAGGCTTAGGGTATCGTTAGGGTTAGGGTTAGGGTCGGGGTTAGGATTATGGTTCGGGTTTAGGCTTAGGGATAGGCTTAGGGTTTCGTTTTAGGGTTAGGCTTAGGGCTTAGGGCTTAGAAGTAAAACTGTCCCAAGCACTTACGCCTCCATCAAGGACCACGTGCCCTCAGGCTTGTGATGACTGTTGGATGGCTTTCCCGCCCCCCGATGGAAACACCTCTCAGTTCTCTGTGCTCACACCAGGGAAGGAAAGGCAATACACCCCCATATCTAAAGGCATGGCACTCCAAGCAAAGGTAACGTTTCGTTTCTTTAGATGAACTGCCTGGCCAGTTACAACACCTGCTTATACTGACTTCATCCACCCTTACCCGCAAAACATTGTGACAGGCTGAGTCAGCGTGGAGAGTCAGGTGAACTTTGACGCACACACTGCTACCATAGGACTGGATTTTTAACCTATTTACATTTATCCGTCGCTTTGAAGCTGCCCAAGGGTCAGCATGCCCTTGCTACTGGAGGTTCTTGCTCTATGCAGGCACTAAGGAAGACATTTCTGGTGACAGATTATTTCTAACGGGTAAAGCACAGCAGAACACACTGTTTATGAGCTGCTGAGAATCGTCCCCCAGGCATAGCAGGAACAACGGCAAAGCTTGTATATTTAAGATGCATTTGAGTTACCTTACCATTAAAATACACCACCACCAGCCAGTGCTCTAGGTGGAAGGCTGACATCAGTGTACAAGGACAGTCCCTTCTGGACATCTCGCTCCTGGGTAGAAATCCTAGAGACTTCCTTTAAGGACAGAAATCCAAAGAGCTACAATAAGCCTTTTAAATTCAGCACAGCAAACAAAAAGCAAACAAACAAAAAATGACAGGAAACCCCTGAGGCACTGATGAGGAACACAAGGTCTCCCCTTGAGTCCACTACCCCTCACAAGACTTACTCAAAATTACTCAGTTGCTTACTCAAAAGCAATAACCAACAAGCCATGTACCCTTGGGGAAGCCCTTGTCCTTCTGTGCCGCTGGTGGCATCCCACCATTACTCTGGGAGTCCACACAAATTCAGAAGTACACTTAGTCCTCCGGCAGTCATTACCTATGGACCCGAACTCCTCCCACACCCCAGAAGTGGCTGTCGGTCGTCTGGCAGCCATTCTCCACAAACTGCAAGCCCTCCATACCTAACCACCTACCTAGTGACTCAGTGGAAATGAGCTGGACCACAACAGAAGTGACACTGCCTGGCCCGGTCACACAGATTAGACCACAAACGGTGGTTACAAGACAGAAAATGCAACACAAACCACAAGGACGGCAAAAAAACAAGAGAAGACACATCACACAAAAACGAAAGACCCCTATCCAAACCCTAAAAACGCAAACAAGCTACAAAAGGACTTTCCAAAAAAAAGACCACCCAGAACACAACATAAGGCAAAACCAACCTAGCCCCAGGAACCCAGCGCTTGCAAACCCAGATCCTGACCATAACAATAACATGCTTTAATCCTAAGTCGCGTAAACTCCCATAACCCTCAAACCTCATAACCCTAGCAGGCTGGAACCCTAGCGCCCCATATCCCTAGCACATTGTAGCCCCAAGATATCAAAACATTGAACACAAACTCCCTGGAGGTCTCTCTCTTCAGGTGGCCCCAGATCTCAGACACCACAACTCTGAAGTGGCGGTGCCCACCGTGCCCAAGTGGAAGATCCACCAGGACAGCACCAGCATCCATCTTCACATCATCCGTCACGCCCTGAAAAAGTGCCCAGGCTGGACACTCCTGGGGAGAAAGGCGGAGGCACTCGGAGACTTTGAACCGGCCAGCCATGGCCACAGGGCTTCAGCTCATCATGTCTGTGTCAGAGCCACCAGGCAGGTGACCCCGTCCCCCCTGCGAAGACCCCTTGGGGTAGCCGTACCCAGCACCAGCTGGCTGGATACGGCCTTTGCTCTATGGGGAGGTGCTCCCTGGGAGCAGGGTCTCTCACGGGGGAACTCACAGCTCACCTGGGCTGCTCTGCGGCCACCGGACGCCTTTGCTGTCAGGTGGCTCTCAGCACCTCTCTGCCAACGGCTGTCACCTCCCTGCAGGACGCTCTCCAGCGCACGGTCCGTCTCCACTGGGTCTCCCTGGGGACAAAGATCGGAAGGGAGGGATGGGGTTTGCTCTGTCCCCGTTCCCAGGGTGCTTCAGGAGAGACCTGCCACCCCCAAATGAGCTGTCTGACGTGGACACCACAGACGAGCTGCAGACGGGGGTCAGCACGGTGGCGGGGAGTGGGCAAGATGTCCTGCGGAGCCCCCGGCGCTGGCGGAAAGCAGAGCTGGAGACAATGGGGAGAAGCCCCAGGCTGCCGGCAGCTGGCGGTGGGGCCTGGCAGGGAGCAGCGCCCGCAGAAATGCCCGGCTCCTGGAGCCTCGGCCCCAGGGCTGCAGCCTCGGCACCTCCTGGGGCTTCGCTGGGAAAAACCAGGCAGGGGTGACCCTGACAGCCCGCACACGTACCTGGCCCCGGGATCTGGCAGCCTGTCCCTGTGCCCATCGCTGCCACGGGATCCAGGAAGCAGCGCCCCAGCCCTGGCGTGGCCCTGAGCCGCCTCTCAGGCCAGGCAGCAGGAAGCCGCGCCCCATGGCATGCTGGGAGCTGTAGGCCCGGGGCACGGGCTGCCGCGTGGCCATGTTGGTTCCCGGGGCATGCCGGGAGCTGTAGGCCTGGGGCACGGGGCTGCTGGGCAGCCATGTTGGTCTTGGGAGGTGTGGGCTCTGCTCCTGCTGCGGCCCAGCTGAGCTGAGGACAGGCACGCAGGTGGAGCTACCGAAGAGGAAGGGAGGAGAGCACAGACGGACAGAGAAAGAAGTGCTTGAACTGTAACATTTGCCTGGCAGTGCAGAGAGCGGGAGCTGCGGTGAGTCCCAGCCCCTCGGGGCCGTGTCACCCCTCTTCTGCATCGCAGTCCCTCCCAGCCCCCCCCTCCCATTTCCCTCTGTGTCATTTTTTTCACTTCCCCATACCTCTCTTCTTCCGTTGCTGTGTTCTGCTCCCCGTCCTCTCTTCTCCAAGTCCCTCTTTCCCTGTCGCTCTACCTGCCCCTGTCTTTTTCTTGCTGCCCCTCCCTCCTGCTCCCTCTCCCTCTTTTTGCCTTCCTCTGTCTCTGCCCTGCAGCACATTGCTGTTGTTTCTTCTCTGTCTCTTTGTCCTGGTCTGCATCCCGCTCTGTTTTTCACAGTCTCTCTGGCCTGTTCCCTGTCGTGATTTGTCTCTCTCTGCCTGTATGTCCCGCTCCCTGTCCTTGTCTTCCCTTCTCCCTCCTTCTGCTTCTCTCTCTCTCTGCCTCCCCCCCCGCCCTGCTCACTGTCACTGCGGTTTTCCATGCTGTATCCCACTGTCCCTGTCCTTCTTCCTGTTCATCTCTCTTCTGTCTCTCTCTGCTGCTCCCTGACCCTTCCCCTCCCCGCTTCCTCCATCTCTCTGCAGGGCTCCTCATCCCTATTTCTCTTGATTTCTCCAGCTCTCTAGCCTTTTCCCCATACCTTTCTTTCTCTCTCAGCTCCTCTATCTTTTCTCTCATCATATTTTTCTCTTTCTAGTCCACTGTCCTTCTCCCCGTCAACTGAAGCTGAGTGACCAGGTGTCCCTGGGCTCTGGTATTTCCTTAGCATTGCCCTAGGGAAGATCTGTGGTTTTAGGGCTAGGGATCATTTAGGAGTTGGTCTCCTTACGTAGGCAGCGGAGCTAGGCATAGTTAAAGCAGAGGTTGTTCTCAGCTGGTGCTCTGTGCGTCCTGTTGAAAGAGCAGGCTGTGGGCCTTATTTTGAAGGAAGGTTTCTTGTTCTGCGCTTATTGCTCCTCGGGACGCTCCACAGAAGTGGTGGTGGGGTCTGGAGAGACAGATGGGACCTGCTGTGATTCCTAGTAAATGTGAACTTGAACGAGACCAGACTGACTGCATATGGTTTTCTTCTCAGCTCCAATTCCAACCTACGTGCTCGGCGCTAATGAAAAAAGAGACCCTGAGCTGCAAATGAGCAGACAACGTCACTCACTTAGGTCACCGTGCAGTTGGTCTGTGATAAGGGATGTGTACTTCCATGACGGTGCTTTCGTGAACGTTCTCTGGTCTTGCCGCTTCCAAGCCCTCCCTTTTTCCAGACATTTTAAGATGGCATTTCTTATTCTGGGGTTCAGGCTGGAGTTGGACTTAATGTTGAACAGCTGATATCATGGGCTCCGTAAAATGTGAGAGAGAACCCTGCTTTTTTGTTGTTGTTGTTGTTGTTTTCTAACACGCCCTAAACTTTGCTAAGCAAAGGGAGGAGTGGTTGCAAGAGTCTGTTCTTTGAGAGTGACGTATTCCTGTAGCGTGCCTGTCTTTGTATGGTGAAGGTTTCCTACCTGCAGTATGATTTTGCTGAGCTGTGAGGCTGTATTGGCGTAGCAAAGGTAAGAAGTGGCGTCTTTAAAGGTCATGCAACTGTAGCAAAACTAGCGGGAGAAGCTAGTTCCTTCCCTGACAAAACTAGTAGCAAGTAAAAGCATTTGCAATTGGCTTTTTTATGCAATGTTCATACAGAGCTTTTGGTATTGATTGATTTTTGGGAAGCAAGACAGCAGTGAGGAAAGAAAACTGGGGCTTCTTCACCGTAGGCGGGGTTCAAGCCTTTGCGCTAGAACAGATCTTCACTAGAGTTTACAAAAAGAGAAGATGAGCTGTCTGTAAGGAAAGTTTCAGTAGAAGTAAGGCTAGATTTGCAGAATTTGGTCCTCCGTATCTGTTGCAAATAAGAGATGACTTGGCAGTGTTTACATCTGAAGTGCATGCCGGTGTGTTAATGCAGGCCGTCGAGGTCTTTTCAGGGGTACTTCTGGACTGCAGGTTGCGTGCGTGGGGGGCACCATGTCCCAGGATGAGCCAGTTTTAGCTCAGAGGATGTGACAGAATGGCAACCATCTTTGTGGTGGACCCCTGTCATGGTTTAACCCCAGTCGGCAACTAAGCACCACACAGCCGCTCACTCGCCCTCCCCCCAGCAATGGGATGGGGGAGAGAATCAGAAGAGCAAAAGCAAGAAAACTCACGGGTAGAGATAAGAAGACTTTAATACTTGAAATAAAATAATAATAGCAATAATAGTAATACTAGTAACAGTAATAATAGTAACACCAATAATACCATAATATTACCAATAATAACACCAATAATACCAATAATAACAATAATAATAATAATAATAACAACAACAATAATAACACCAATAATAATAATAATAATAATAATGATAATAATAATAAATAATAATAATTTGTAATTAAAACGAGAGAGAGAAAGAGAGGGAGAGAGGATCAAGAATAAGAACCCCAATCCTAACAACACTAACACCAAACCCTCACCCTAACTCGAACCCCTAACACTACCCGTAAACCCTATGCATAACACTAAGACCTCACCCTTACCCTAAGCCTAACAGCGAAACCTAAGCCTAAACCTGAACCCCAACCCTAACCCGAACCCTAACCCAAATGCTAACCCTAACCGTAAACCTAACCCTAACTCTAACCCTAACCCTATCCCTAACCCTAAACCCGAACATCCTAAACCCAACCGTAAAACTAATGCTAACCCTAAGCCTAACCCTAACCCTAAACATAACCCTAACCTTAACCCTAAACCTAACCCCTAACCATAACCCTAACCTTAACGCCTAACCCTAACGTTAACCCCTAACCCTAATGCTAACCCTAACCCTGAACTCTAGCCCTAATCCTGAACCCTAACCCTAACCCTGAACCCCAACCTAACCCTGACCCCTAAACCTAACCCTAATGCTACCCGGAAACCCTAAGCGTAACATTAAGACCTCACCCTAAACCTAACACTGGACCCTAACTCTAACCCTTAACTCCAGTCCTAAGCCTAACTCTAACCTTAACCCTAACCCTAACACTTAACCCTAAATTGAACACTTAACCCTAACCCTAACCCTAACCTAACCTTAAGCCTAACCTGAATCATAAAGCTCTAACCCTAATGTTAACCCTAACCCCGAACCCTAACCCTAATCCCAAACCCTAACCCTAACCCTGAACCCCAACCCTAACCTTAACGTAATGACCCTAACCCTAACTCTAACCCTAACCCTAATGCTACCCGTAAACCCTAACTGTAACACTAAGACCTCACCCTTATACTAACGCTAACCCCAATACCGAACCCTATCTCTAACCCTGAACCCAATCCTAAACCCTAACCCTAACCTTAACGCTAACACTAACCCTAAACCTAACCCTAACGCTACCTGTAAACCCTAAGCGTAACATTAAGACCTCACCCTAACCCTAACACTGAATCCTACCTCTAACTCTTAACTCTAATCCTAACCCTAACTCTAACCTTAACCCTAACCCTACCCCTAAACCTAACACTTAAACCTAACCCTAAGCCTAACACTTAACCCTAAACCGAACACTTAACCCTAACCGTAACCTAACCTTAAGCCTAACCTGAATCATAAAGCTAACCCTAGCCCTAACCCTAACCCTAAGGCGAAACCTCACCCTAAAACAAAATCCTAACGCTAACCCTAACCCCAAACCGTAACCCTAACCCTAACATCAAACCGTAACACTAACACTTTGGCATAACCCTAACGTTAAACCTAAACGGAACCATAAAACTAACCCTCACATAACACCGAACCCCTAATTCTAACCGTAACCCTAATGCTAACTCAACCTCAAACCGTAATCTTAAGACATCACCACAACCCTACCCCTACCCCTACCCCTAACCCTAAAACTAAACCCTAACCCTATCCCCTAACCCAAACCCTAACCCTAACGCTAAGCCTATCCCTAACTGTAAACCTACGCCCTAACCCTAACGCTAACCCTAACCCTAAAACGAAACCATAACCCTATCCCTAACACTAAACCTGAACCATAATCCTAACCCCAACGATAACCCTAGGCCTAACCCTAACCCCAACCATAACCCTAACCTTAAAGCCAACCATAACCCTAACCTTAACCCCTTAACCCTAATTTTAAGCCCTAACCCTGATGCTAATCCTAACCCCGACCCCTAACCGTAATCCCGAACCCTAACCCTAACCCTGAACCCCAACCTGAACCCTAATGACCCTAACCCTAACTCTAACCCTAACCCTAATGCTACCCCAAACCTAATACCGTAACCATAACACCTCACCCTAAACCTAATGCGAAACCTAATCCTAAAATTAAACCGCAACTCTAAACCTAAACCCTAAGCCTAAAAATTAATGCTACCCCTATGCCAAACTGAAATCCTAACCCATAAGCGTAAACCCAATGTAACCCCTAACCATAACACTAAGCCCTAACCCTAACGCTATCACAAACCTAATACCATAACCGTGAGACCTCACCCTAACCCTAATGCGAAACCTAACCCTAAAACTAAACTGCAACCCTAACCCTAAACCTAATCCTAATACTTAATGCTAACCCTAACCCAAACTGAAATCCTAACCCATAAGCATAAACCCAACCATAACCCCTAACGATAACACTAATCCCTAACCCTAACCCTAACCCTAACCCCAAACCCTAATCCGTGTCCCAAACTCTAACCCTAACCCTGAACCCCAGCCCTAACTCTAACCTTAACCCTAACCCTAACCCTAATGATAAGCCCTAACCCTAATGCTAACCCTAACCCCAAACCCTAACCCGTATCCCAAACTCTAATCCTAACCCTGAACCCCAGCCCTAACTCTAACCTTAACCCTAACCCTAACCCTAATAAGCCCTAACCCTAATGCTAACCCTAACCCCAAACCCTAACCCGTATCCCAAACTCTAACCCTAACCCTGAACCCCAGCCCTAACTCTAACCTTAAACCTAACACTAACCTTTACCCTAACCCTAACCTTAAAACTAAACCCTAACCCTAAACCCTAACCCAAACGCTAACCCTAACCCTAAACCTAACCATAACCCTAAGCCCTAACCCTAACCCTAACCCTAAAATGAATCCCTAACCTGATCCCTAACCCTAAACCCAAACCATAATCCTAACCCCAACCCTCTCCCTAACCCTAACGATAACCCTAACCCTAACCCTAACCCTAACCCTAACCCTAACCCCAACCCCTAACCATAACCCTAATGATAAGCCCTAACCCTAATTCTAACCCTAACCCTAACCCATATCCCGAACTCTAACCCTAACCCTGAACCCCAGCCCGAACCCCAGCCCTAACTCTAACCCTAAACCCTAACCCCAAACCCTAACCCTAACCCTAACCCTAACCCTAACCCTAACCGTAACCCCAAGCCCTAACCCTAACCCTAAACCTAACCCTAAAATGAAACCCTAACCCGATCCCTAACCCTAAACCCAAACCATAATCCTAACCCCAACCCTATCCCTAACCCTAACGATAACCCTAAGCCTAACCCTAAACCTAACCCTAACCCTAACCTTAAACCTAACCCCTGCCCCTAACCATAACCCTAATGATAAGCCCTAACCCTAATGTTAACCCTAACCCTAAACCTAACCCTCACCGTAACACTGAGCCCTAACCCTAACCCTAACCCTAAACTTAATCACAAACACTATAACTGATGTAAATGAGCAATATCAGGGCAGCAAGTCAGGTTCTTTAAATCCTTGCTTTCTCTCTTCCCTTCTCTCTTCTTGCTTTCTCTCTTCCGTTCGAGGAGAGTTCCGTTCGAGGAAGCTTTAGCTAGTTTTATTATATTGTCTGTCTTAGGAGGAACAGCCACTTCTACTTTCCGCTTTGTCTTGTCAATTTTTGCTTTTGGCTTATCCTTCTCTTTTTTCTCCTTTTCAGACATCGGTTTGAAAGCAATAGAATCTGCTTCCATAGGCTCATCTCTCACAGGGGTGGCATCATCTCTGCTTGGGCCATGAACAGGGAGTCCATTTTAACGTCTTCTGCTGGAACTGGCTCTCTTGGTTTTCTCGCACCTGCTAACAACTCAGTATTGGGAAATCCTTCATCCTCATCCCTTTTTCTTCTCTTTTTATGCTTATTTCCTTGGCCATCTCCTAGTGGATTTTTCACCTCCTTCTCTTTTGATTTTGTAGGATCCTTGATGCCATGGCTCTCTCTTTCAGAAGGTTTTTCAGGGTAATTTCCATCTATATTGTGATTTTGGTGGCTCTGCCAAGCAGGATAATCCTCCCTACGTCCCCGAGCATATGGTGAATTCTCTTGTCTGGTCCCAGGTGGACCAAACCTACCTGGAGAAAAGTTCTCTCTGTTTACTGGAGGGTGAGGTTGAGCGCCAACAGCATAGCCCTTGTAAAACTTTCCATGCCATTCTCTGTAGTTCCTTTCCCATTCCCGGTACCTTGCCTTTTCAAATGGATCTCTACAGTCAAGAGATCTGCCATAGTAAGCTTTCAGATCATATGGTGGAACTTCTCTGTATCTGTTAAAATACTCCCTTCCTCCTTCCCGTTGAGGTATAGTCTGTTTAGTGGGAGACTGGCCTCTAAATACTGGAGACCTTGACCGTGAATGGCATCTTCTGTATGGGGGTGACCTTGACCTTGAACGCTGATAACCGTGTGACCTTGACCTAGAACGATAGTTACGCCTCTTCCCTTTGCCTCTTCTTGGATACGGCAGCAATCGCGAGTAGGAACGAGAATGGGAAGGACTAAATGAGCGAGAGTAGGAGCGAGTGCGGGAAGAACCTGATCTTGATGTGGAGCAGGTAGACGAACTTGTAGAGTAAGGTGAAGCACTATAAGGAGACTTGGACCTGGAAAAAACCACAACACACAGAAAAAGAAATGAAGTTAATTCAAAACAGTCATTCTCCCCAATTTTTTTCCTCCCAAATTTGGTTTGGGTTTTTTCTCCTCTCCATACGCTTATGTCAAAGCTTCTTTCAGCTGCTGACATAATGCTACTGCAAATTGAGGAATTTGATAACATTTTTCAATTCCATTTGTCTTGTTTTAGTTATGCATGCTTACTATCTGCAACGAAAAATTCTATTGGAAAAAACACTGTCATTTTTCCTTATGTCAGATGCACTTTAGTGTAACTGCAGTCCGATATGCTGTTGAAATACAAACGTGAAAAACAAGGCAACTTCATTGAGCCAAATACTTCCTCCTCTTTAAGTCTCCGTTGTTCTCTGTAAAACTCCTCCCTAGATCAGGGAGGCCAATGGCATCCTGCCAACTTAAGCATTTTTCTCCCTGCTTTCTGTTCTTTAGAGACTACGCTCATTTCCTGATCCTCATACTTGCCTTCCACATCCTCACCCCCAACAGTTCATTCAGTCTTCTCTCCTTATACTCAGCTTTGCACCTGTGGATAGAGGCTGCCCACACTTGAAAGAGACTCCCATCTCCCGTGGGCCAAGTGCCCACTGCTCCTCTGCCACTCCTTGATACACTTAATACATCACACTTCTGATCTTCCAAGTACTGCACAGATATTAACTAATCTTCTCTGGAACTTCTTTTAACTTCTTCCACATACGCTTCCTATGTTGTTGCCTCATCATGAGGTATTTGGCCTGGTCCTGTCCCTGAATTGTTGTTTTCTTGCTGACTGAATTGGAGATATCAGATCCTGGTTTTTCTTTTGATTTACCTTTAAGATTTTATAAACACAATGCACTCTTACAATCTATCTATAACAAACATATAGCGAAAGGAAGGACTAGCTTGACGCTGCAGTAATAGGTAAAACAGACTCCTCTCTCTCCAACTGAGAGAAAGCGTCTTGGCTATGTGAGATGACTAAATTGAAGAAATTCAAAATTGTCATAAAAGAACAGTGTTGACTTTTCCAACCATTTGCTCATTCAGTATCAACTAAGTTGTTAAAAAAAGAATGTTGGAGGCTGATTCCTATTGGGAAATCAATTTCTTCAGCCCTATTCAGCCAGTAATGGAAAAGGTGGCTTTCCATCTGATCCTTTAATTATCTTTAATTTTTATAGGCAATTATGGTTTCCTCAAAAAGCGTTCATTTCTCAGAGTCCTGTTTTCAGTCATGTACCGGAGTTTTATTTTAAATAACCTTAGTGGAAGCACAGATGCCCTTTGTAAAAGCCAATTCAGATGAAGCCATTTAAAAATTAATTACCACTTGGATTCTCCACAACTATCTGTGCATACTTGCTTCATTATAAATCAGCTGTTGTATAAGTTATGCGTTATACAGCCTCTTTTAACAGGTGACAAGGAGTCATCTATTGAATTTCTGTAGAATACTTACACTTCCCAGCCTGGTCTGCCACCTGCTGAGCGAACTGGACTGGCTCTCATTGGATGACCTTTTGGAGTGGGGAGAGGAAAAAGAAAGAAATCCCATTCAGTTCCTCTGAAGGTAATTTTTTTAAAGAAATTCTGAAGTTACAGTTACTTACCAGTGTCGTGGTTTAACCTGGCAGGCAGCCAAATACCATGCAGCCGCTCACTCACTCCCCCCGCCCCCCCAGTGGGACGGGGAGAGAATCGGAAGGGTAAGAGTGAGAAACACTCGTGGGTTGAGATAAAGACAGTTTAATAGAACAGAAAAGGGAGAATAATGATAATAAATAATGATAGAATATACAAAATGAGTGATGCACAATGCAATTGCTCACCACCCGCGCTGACCGATAACCAAGTAGCGATCGGTACTTCCTGGATCACGCCTACCGTTCATATACTGAGCATGACGTCACATGGCATGGAATACCCCATTGGCCAGCTGGGCTGGCTGTCCTGATTATGTTCCCTCCCATCTTGTGTACCTAGCTCAGTCAGTAGGCACGGGAACTGTCCTTGGACTAGGAGGGCACTTAGCAACAACTGAAAACATCAGTGTGTTATCACCATTCTCCTCATACTAAATCCAAAACACAGCACTAGGAAGAAATTTAACCCTATCCCTGCCGAAACTAGGACACCAGTTGTGGGTATTGCTTGTCCTTGGGGGCCCAGAAGACTTGGTAATGCTGGTTGTCTTTGTACGGGAACCTGATAGACATCTCAAAAAACCATTAGTAGGCTTGAGTTCTGAAGGTTTTAACCAACTCTCCCGTGGAGAAGAATGTGGATTAAATGCCTAACTATCCGTTTGTTGCAGACCACAGTAAGTCACCAGAGTTGGCTATATCATTTTCTATGAGAGAAATGAATCCCACCTCTCCTTTGCCAGAGGGTAAATGTAAATTGCAGGCTCAGGGTAAAGTTCGTCTCCGAGTAACTACATTTTATAAATGGAAGAAGTCTATTTCCTACAAAACGAGATCCATGACAGAAACACAGAAGTGCTACCAAGTGCATTTTAAAACAGCCACTCCTGTCAGCACACAGCAGTATTTTCTTAGTTTATAGCAAGAGGAAAACTTCAGTCTGTTTCACACATGGGATTTGATAAAAGTCAGAGGGGGCGGAAATCTCAGTCCAACAGCTACTTGTTAAATTTTGCAAGAAGCCTTTGAAACATAAACCAAAAGCAAAACGAGCTTTCAGAGAGAACGACTCCACTGCAAACACTACTGAAATGTTTTGCAGAAATACAGATTCTTAGCATACCACACGTTTAACCAACTTCCAGGGGCACGAACAGCAGGACCACCCTATTTTAATATTCAAAAGTATCCCAGATTCTATGGTTCAGCACAATGACAGTGCTTCCTGCCCCGTAATTACAGATGCTGGCCAACTTGGTTGCATAGCCACTCAGACATGCACGCGTGGTTTCTCTCGCTCACTTTTTGGCCAGTCCAATTAATTCCATACTTACGCATTAATAGTTGGTATTGCGTATTTTCCAGTGTTTGTCAGCATAGCACCCTTTGTATTGGGGTCTTTCACCTCCATCATGAAACTCCTTGGAATTCCTGTGCTCTTTAATTCTGGGAACAGGCTCAACATTTCTGTCCTGTTAAGAAAAGAAATGCAGACATATCTCCTTTTAAGACCCACACTTAAAATGACATTTCAATGATTATTTTAAGCAGCAAAAGCCTTTAATCCTCTCCTTTTACCCAGCATAAGGGTTGCTCGACTAAAATACTTATTTTCCTAAATGAATATAGCCAGGATGTTCCAAAGGCTTGAGCAGTGTTTTGAACTCATTCCATTCTTTGGCTTAAGTTCAGGTTCTTTAAGGGTGAAATATCCCTTAGCTCACCATCCACTCAGAAAAGAGATACAAACCCGCTCCTCCTCCAAAGCGCAATTCAGAGCACAAATATTCAATAGATGGGGTCAACAGAAACATCTTGGTTTTACATGAAATACTAAAAACTGTGAACTGTCATTAAACAGAGTTAAAACCAGAAACATTTCCAGTAATATTGAAATATATAAAAATATGCATGAAAGTTCACAGAGCAAGATCTGTGGACATACTTAATGTCTATGACCTAGAAAAAAGAAAAGTTTACATTTATAATGCCAGGTTTCCCTTGGATTTTGAAGGGCTTTGCAACATTGCCATATGAACCTCTGTCTTTCACCCCAAGAGAAACAATTCTTAATATGAGTATTCATGGATTTGTTACGTAACTGCCAAGGTAAAAAAATGAAAAGCTAAGGAACACCAGAAGTCCCCCACAGTCTTACCCCATTTGTTGGGCAGTTCTTTATACAGTCGCCAGGTTTTCCGCAACAAAAGCAAGCAGATGATGGTGGAGGTGGACCCCAGGGTTTCTTCATGTAACTAAAAGGGTTTGGGGCAAAGAAGAAAAAGGTATGCACGTGTCTCTCTCGTTAAAACAAACTTCTCTACAATTTTTCCATAATCTTCAAAGAACAGATTTGACATTATCAACACTTACTTGATTGGATCATATTCCTGGCAAGACTGTAGCATCATAGCTTTTATTTTATCTTCTTCGGAAGCATTGGCTTCAGCCAGATTGGCAGTCTGTTTAACAGGTAATTATTTGACACATACATTAGAAACACATTTAAGCCCACACTGCCAAAGAGAACACCACTCACCCAACCCTGTAAAGAGCAGCACAACGCCAGCTGAGGTTGCATGAAAACAGCTGCTCATATGAAACAGAGTTGTCCAAAAGATGTTCTGGGGAGTCCTTAGAGTCCTTACATCATCACAGGATGTTTATGTGCCTGTTAACCTACTTGAAAAGAGCATTCCTGGCCACTCAAAACCTTAGGCTCTTCATGTTCCCCCCCACTAACTTCTTCATAGGAAGCAAGTTAACTACAATAAGCAAAACCTGCAGTTTTTTTCCAGTTGACCGTGTCCTTTTAACATACAAATTGTAATATAAATGTTATGCAGAACTGGATCTTCAAATTATTGAAGCCAGCTGATTTTTTTAAAGTAGTATTTGTTCAAATGTTTTTATTACACACTAGTACAGATACAAGCAGGGTCTAAGGGAGTGACTGTAAATGATTTGGACCCTCAAGCACCTGTCATTCAGATCAACCACTCATGGTTTTGGTTTTAGATGCATTCATTCACAAAAGCAACCAACTTGTTTCAGCATTTTGTTAAAGGGCTGTTTCATATACACAGCTTTTTCTCAACTGTAACATAATCCAGATCGACATCTATGAAGTCATTTCCATTAACATTTACAGAAGACTTTACAGATACTTGACTAATTTGTTTGAACCCAAGCGGTTTACAAAACACATCCAAAACCCACAAGACATTACTAGGAATAGACCAAAATTCAATATGGCATTTAATGCATAATAAAACAGAAAACTTTTTACAACACATTGCCTCCATGCTAAGCCAGTCTGCACTGAGGAGGTTAGAGTAAGGAACCGTTTGGAGCTGCTTTATCCTATGTTCCTCTATTTTTCTGAAATACTTACATTTTCTCAAAAGCTTAAATGTGTACACCACTTGGACAGTTTTTCACATTTTAGAGTAAAACTTCACCTGAGTTTACAGAACCAAGGACATGTTTAGGGACAGCGCTAACAGAGACCAATTTCTCCTGGTGGCTACCTTCCAAACTATTTTTTTTTTCTTACCAAATGTCCACAATTTAATTTCTGCAGTGAGAGAGGGAAGAAGTTACCAGTGGGAAGAGATTTTTCTTTCTGGGAAAGGAACTCCAGCCTTTATTTTCAGAAGAAAGAACTAGCTCCTCTGCATTAGGCCCTGCCTTCTCTAATCTTTGTAACTTTAAAGACTAGTAATTTAATTGGCTAGCACTACGCCTTTTCACAAAGCGCAATCCCTAGTGCTTTCCCAGACAAAGTTACATGTTGTTGAGCAAAAAATGCAAGCAGTTCCATAGCAAAACATGGCATTACAACAGTTTCAGAAGGTCACGTTTGCTAATATGCCACCCATACGCATCAGTATTTTCCTGTAAACAATTAGGTGCATTTACACAATTTACACAGTCTGCGATCAAACAAATTAGATTGTGTTGTCCACTGTATATATACTACAGTGTATGAAATTGTGCAGCATTCAAAGCATGGATCTATAACTGTAGCGCCTAGAAATTCAAAAATAGCCATGCAGTTGTCCGTGTTCCAGAAACGCTTCTATTTTGGCTCTTGCAAACCCCCCTGAAATGTCCGTCACTTACAGCCAATTAAATTCTTCTGTGAAAATTGTGTTAGTTTCCAATGCAAAATGAACGAAAAGTATGAAAAACGGTAAACAGCTTCTGAAGTGCTTCTTCTTTGTGTCTTGAAGATGAGTAATACTGCAACATTACGTTGCGGCTGATAAGGTCCTCCCCCTTCTATCTTCCCAAACTGGCAACTACTCTTTACCAGGATAGTATCAAAATATACACACATTTTTAAGTCAAAATAAATACTTTAAATTATTAAAAATTAAATTAAAGGTTTGTTCACATGACAACAGTTCTCCAGCTATAGATCACAGTATAAGATTTAAAAATACAAAGCAAACACTTTTTTTTAGGAATATATATGTACCTTAGTCAGCTGGGCCAGAGAAATAGATGCAGAAGAGTCATCAATCTGTTCACAAAAAATTAAACTCACATTCAAGTTCTACAATCAAAAACAGAGCAATAGTTAACCTCTACTGTAGTCTGACAGTCTGCACTATATCCTCCGAGTGTCACTGAAAGAGCCATTTCCAACCTAGTGTAGTTGGTATTTGTTCAAAACAAAGTCCAAACCTGTGACAGCTTAAGAGTGCCTATGTGGTTAAGGAGAAGAAGCTAAACTAACCAAACCCGCTGGAGATCAACTTATTGCTCCAGAATATCTCAGAGAGGGACCCTTGTCAAATGCTCACAGCTGCTTAAAAGTCGAAGGGGTAAGGAAGCTATCAATTTTCAGCTAAAAAGGATTTTTAAAAAATATTTATTTGAAAAGGAAGCATCACTACAGGAAACTTCTTTTCAGTGTGGTTTGTAAACTAATCAGCCAAGTATTTCCTTGTGTTACTTATTTCTGTTTTAGCAGCAGAACGACAGTGTCTTCAAACCTGAAGAAAAACGCTGCCCCTTTTCCAAATGTAAATTCAAAGTGGCAGTATCCTAAAGAAAAGCTTAGCCTTTGGGAAATTAAAGCAGCATCCAGCCCTGAAGTCACCCAGATCCAAAAACGTACTGCAGGCGGAGGTTAAGAAAAATGACAGGGATTTTACCCTTCACAAATGCACCAGGCTCTAACCTTGTGCCAAAATTTGTACACTGGGTTTTACGTATTTTCATTTGCAGACAAACTATTAAACTAAACTGCTTCATCTGATAAAGCGGAAAGGTCAAATGTAGAACTTTAGAATACCACTTTGTGTAGCAACGATATTTAAATTCACAGCAATCTATTAAAGACAGTTATGCACTCAGTTATGCACTCAAACAATATCGCTTCAATTATACAGTTTCAGGAACAAATACCCAAGTCTTTAAGGACATGAAAAGGAAGCATTTAGCTGCACAGAACTGTCCTCAAAACGTGTGGGACATGTTGGTTTTGGTATTTGTTTGAACCCCCAAGTCAAAAGTAAGAAACAGTACCATGTTTAACAATAATGGTTTCTCAGTGGTTTTTGATAACATTTTCAAAAACCATGTTCAGTTGTGCAAACCTTGAACCTACGTGATCTAAAAACGATTGTACATTATCTGTACAACACAAAGTCGTTCAGGAAATAGTCTAGCATATCCAGTATGAAATACAATGCATTACTAGGCACAAACACCAATATTCACATTAGATAGAACTGTGCAAATGATGGCATTACTCCGTTTCTACTATGCTGAATCAAATACATTGTATTTACAACATATACTATGTTTTACTGGAAAATCTATTAAGTTAATGTTTGGAAAATTAATCCAAGGCTACCTTAAGTGCAGCGTGCAGCAAAAAGTGTGAGATTGTGTTTTTACATACTGCTTTTGATGTTCCACTTACTGGCTCAGTTTGACTTCTAGAAGAAGAAATAAAGGTGATCAGAACTTCAAATACAGCACTTGTACCAAAAACATAAAGCACTGAAAACAGATTATAAAACCTGAACATCAAAACTTTATGTTCTGATAGTCGAGTGAATCTGGAAATTTACTCATATACATAAACCGTTGTCTCTTGGTACATTCAGTGCAACTAAAAAAACCCCCCAGAATCCCATTTCTGCTTTGTCACAAATTACTCTAAGGCTTACAGATATAGAACACGACCGTGCAAGGGGAAGTCCTCAGATAGTTTGTCTCTGCTACATAAGTATCAAAACCAGGAAGTCTGTACTACAGTTTTGTGTTCATGAATAATCAACCATCAAAATACGAAGGTAACTTTAGCCAATCTGTGTATCGCTAGTATTACAAATAGGTACCAGATGGAGTCCTTTAGTTTCTAAGAAAGAACAGTGATAGTCTAGACACTTCCAAGTGCACCTTTACTTAAGTGAAAAAAATCAGTCATCTGACAAATAACAACAATGTCAGCAGCATCGTCTTTAGAACAGTGTTTCTCTGTGGAAGCCCAAGCACTGTGTTCAGATATCTTAGCCATGAAAGTGCCAAAACACTAAATGTGTTACATATGCTATATGGACTAAAAACAGTAGTAGAAATGTCACCTGAAAGCAGGTCCTAGGCCTTTGTGCGATTTAGGAGACCTGTGACAAAAAAAAAAGGTCTTGGTTGCCAGAATTTGCTTCAAGATAATCTTGAAAATGCTACGATATTTTAGGAAATATTTATTAAATTTGAAAACTTGCTGAGATTCCACATACTCATTGATCTGTATCTGCACGCTACTCATCATGAATCAGCCATGCAACCATTGATGTCGTTAACAAACAATTCACACATCATCCAAAGTGTCCCATGAGCAGAGGCAATTCAAAGGCTGCTGTGCAACTGGTGTACAAATAGAAAGGCGCATGCTCCCTGCCACTGCTAGAACACCACCAGGCTCGCAACGACAGCCACGTACCTCCTGAAGTTGAGGAAGGACAAGGACATCCTTTAGATTACCACAGCATGGATTCTTCATACATTTACCTTCAAGAGCGTACTAAAAGGAGAGTAACGCATTTTTGAAGGCCTCTCCACCATTACAGCATACATTCATCATTCCCAAACATCCACCACTCTACCAGTTGTTTCTGCAATGTTCACAGCTGAAAGACTAGAAAGCTAATCTGCCTGGTTAATTTTCAGCGCTAGAACAGCGGTGCCGTTCCTTCCTTATCCCCTTATACATACAGGTATGTATCTGACCTTTGATGCTAGCCGCATCTATCCTCTCATTTTAGGGCAGCATTACAATACCAGGAGAGGGTGCCCGAAACAGAGGATGCACTGACAAGACAGCACTAAGCCGACGTGTTTAAATTAACCCCCAAAACAAGGCCATGTTTATAAGCACAGTGCTGCGGTGTCCAGAATTACTAGAGGGTGCCTGAAAACACTGCAACAACTACTGCAGGAATACACCCAAAGTTGAGATGCAGAGCCACATAAATTCAGGGTTTTTTGCTTGCAGATGCCTCGTGGGTACCGGGAGGCTGCTGTACTCTTTGTTCGAGACACAGTGTAACTCATCCGTCTACTTGATTTATTGAGAACCAACATTAGAAAGACATGGCAAAACCACAAGCTAATAATATCTACTAATTGTGGTGGAGAGACCTATCTTTAAGGCGGCTGGAAAACATGACCGTTCAAACAATGCTAATGTAGCTGATATAGAACTGGACTGTATGAATACATAAATGACAGCAGTAATCCTCTAGTCAGCACTGCATTGGAATAGCTGTAATTTTAATCAATACACCTGATTCTCTGTCCTCCGTAAATCTTAGGAATACAGAACCAAAACCCGGAGCACAGATACCAGCTTAGGGTAAAAACAGACGTAGCAAGATAACTAGTAACATTTGGTAATGTGCTAAACTGCTTACTGAGTTTCAAGTTTGGAAAGGATTAACTATTCCTTCATCGTACTTGCACAAAAGGCAATACACTTTAGGATACTGTTCTTTTTCTCTTGCCTGAAACGGACATTGTCTTGAGGAAACGCATAGGAATCGCTTACGAATGGAACTTCTTGTTTGCATCGTTCGCCAACTGGTAAACCTTGGTCTTTCCTCTATAGCTAGTATGCAAAAAACCCAGATTCGGGGTGTAAGAATACCTGCCATATCCCCCCCAAATGCCAGAAATAGTCAAACACTGAGAATCAGGCTCTTCTGAGACGGGAACAAAGTATGCGTTTACGCTACAATGCGTATCTGTCTTTACTATAAAAGCCATAAAAGCCAACACATATAATAAGGAATCTCTGCACGTCGAGGAAACAGGATCTACAACTTGGGTCTCAGAACAATCAACCCCAAGAACAAACCCAATAGAATAATCTTAAAAGTTACCATGGTTGGAGTTCGAACCCCATGTCCCAGCAGGCCTAAAAATGTAAGTCCACTTTCGGACAGACACATTAAAATCTACCCCATGCCAACAAAAATTAACAGCAGCTTTAACAAGAAAGAACGCCTCTGTAAACTAATACCCATAAAAACAGTTAACACACTGAAACCCCTAACAAAGAATACAATGCTTTATGGATACTTACATAACATCGGTTTTGCCGGTAGCTTTAACTCCTCTGACAGGGATTCTTCTAACAATTACCGATGAGTTCTTAGGAATCAGGGCATTCTCATCTGTGTATTCTGAAAACAACGTAAATACAGAGAAAAACATCAGTCAATTCGTAAGAATGCATGCTCATATGTAATTACGTAGCACTTCGCAGAATCCCTTTACAGATACAAAAGCAAAATTTTATATGTAACATCACGCTTTCATCGTCTCAACACACTAACAGTATATTTCAAGAAATCTTGGGGTTTGAGAATCAAACACAAGCAGCAAAATCTTTTTCCTTTTTTTAAAACAGTTTGAATGCCAACAGCAAAATGGACTCAAAGGTCACTAAAGGAGAGTCTGCTAATGCACGAGGTTCTTTCCTGACCTAGCTTAAAGTTGCTTTTGCTTCCGTTAGGCTACAAAACCCATAGATCTTTGGAGAAAAACAAAACCACAGCAAAGTCTCACCTGCCTAAACCAGATTCTAAAGTCTGACTAGCTTGCCCTGCCACCAAACAGGCACTTAGCTAAAGCACGAGAACTCTGCGCCATTGCTTTCATAGCTGTTAACTAAAAACCAGTCACCTGTGCTGGCAGTGCTCAAGCCTGACAGAACACAGAAGAGAGCCTGCCGCCTCTGCCTGTTTCTTGGAGCTTAATCCATCAACAACCACACTTCTCAGCTGCTCAGGGCTTTACGTTTAAATGGAAACAGAACTGGCAGTGCTAGAATTTGGATCACAGACATTTTGGGGTTTTTTTGAGCTTGCTTTCACAAGTAGGGCAGAATTGGCTCAAACTCAAGTGGTATCTCCCCTCTTAAGCTAATCATCTAGTTTGAATTAACCAAAGGGACGTGAATTCGTTCGATCGATTCCCTTTTTGCAGAGCAGAGAGGCCCAAACGAAATTACTTAGGAAGACAGCCTTGAAAAGCCTTTCAGGAACAGCGTGTGCCTGAAGCTCTCCATGCTTTGCCTTGGCTTACACCCTGTTAGTCTTCTGAAGAGGAGGAAAGCCTTCTGACCTTTTACATAAGGCCCAAACAAAAAAAAACAACTACCTGAGACACTTGGACTGAGTAAGCTTAAAATGCAAAGATCTCTCCAATAAGAATGCTTTTTCTATTGTACTTACACAAGCTGGATAGGACTGAATATTTTAAAGCACTATCAGCAGGCATCCCCTGTAATCTGCCTACAGTTTTAAATATTCAAAGCCCTTACCTTTGCAGAGCGAATCAGAACAATGGTCTGAAAACCAAAGATACTGTATACCTCGTCAAGCCCTGTCAGGTGGCATCCCTAAGACCCCTAACGTTGTGCTGTTAAGGCTCTTCACAGACACTCTCCTGAAAATAGTTTAAGTATCTGTAGACAAACAGCAAGCTTTAGGTCCAACCACTTTAAAGGCTAGGGCTGAAGTTACAGTTACCGCAGTGTACATACTACTGTTTAAGTTTTAACACATGAAACAGGAAGAGGAAAAAAAACGCTAGTACACATTTTAAAGAAAAGCCTGTTGTAAGAGTGTCACAGAACCACAGGGGGGGAAAAAAAAATGTAATGTTATGTTTAAGGAATGAAAACACTTTACAAGTCTTTTTCTGAAAAGTCACATCCCAAAGTCTTTAATCACATTCAAACTTATCGAGATGGCAGATTACCAAACTGAAATATCCTACTAAGTAATACGAAACCATTATCATCTCTAAGAATCAAGCACCATTTGTTAGATTTAAAAGAATTTATGATGTCTCTAAGAACATTTCTTACGTATATCCACCATAAACGTTCTGCCATAAAACTTCAGTACTGCCCTGATACGGTTAACATGTAGTACAGGAAAAAAAACCACCGTTAGAAACGAATGATGAAATGATGCTCAATAGCATCTGAATGACCATGTCTTTGGTGTGGAAAAGAAGTTATATTAACAAGAAATTCCAAAGTATAATTTAGATACGGAGAACACTCATGCGCAAGACGGCTTTCAAGGGTCTGCACAGATTTTAACTCACAGATACGCTCCTGATCCAAAATGTTGCTAGTGGGCAGTTTCTGCAACAGCCGCAAAACCCATTTTCCAATGCAGTGGAGTAAAACAAGTTGAAGTCAAAATTAAGTCACGAAATTCACCAAATCCAGGTGGTTTCTTTTCTTCAAATTAGCCATCTCTTTTATTTCTATCACTTTCAGCTTTCTCCACCACATTTCAAAGAAATCTGGCAAGTTGGTTATTACAAGATATGCTCCCACATTTCCTTCTCATTTTACCTAGAAGAATTCCAGGAAACCAAAGCTTTTGTAAGCGCCGTATGTCACACATCAACCACGTACTCTTCTACGCCTAGCTCCATGTCTACAACACAGATCTGAAGGTAGTTGTCACAACAGCAACTACAGAAGAACAGCTCTGTGAGGCCCCCAACACAAGTCACAGCTACCGATGGTGGCCGAATCGCATTATGGCTTCCCACCCCACTTAATGCCCAGCGCCGCTTGCCCTCCCGGTCCTGCCGCATGCTGGCGGCATGGGCCCCAGCCTGACTCACGCTACGTGGGGATGACCCACAAAGAGCAGAGCGCGGCTCCCGCAGGCCACGGCCGACGCAGGGTGGTCTGCGACGCCGCCAGCCGGGCGGTGCCCGAGGCCCCGCGCCCGCCGCCCCCGCGCACCTTCTTTGGTCTGGGCGTTGGTGATCTGCAGGTCGCAGCTGGCCGCCTTCAGCTCCTCGCGGCCCATGATCTGGTGCTTGAGGTCACACCGGGAGATGTGGAGGCCGTTGAAGGTGACCATGTCATGGTTCAGCTTGGAGGCGAACTTGTAGTTGGGGCCAGGAGGTGCCTGCTCCGTGATGGCGTCTACCGCGGCAGACAGCGTCGCGGCCGCTGTGCCAGGTGAGGGCCCGCGGCGGTTCCTCCTCCACCGAGGAGGCCAGGGCAAGCAGCGCGGGCTGAGCTCGAGCGGGCCGGCGGCGCTCAGAGGCTGCGGCGCTCCGCCATGGCCTTCCTGGCCGACAACCGCACGGGCCGCTGCGAGCGTGTCACTGTGCACACGCAACGGCACACTGCACCCACCCCCCGCGCCTCACGTGACCCAGCGCATTATGACAAAAGGCCCACGTCACGTGGGCGTGGCGGCCCCGCGCTCTTCATCCTAACACCAAGCGCCCCCGAGGGGAGGGGGGGCGCGTCAGCCCCGGGCCTGTCACCACCCCGGGCCGCTGGTCTCCCTGCTGTCCCCTGGCCTGTCACCACCCGGTGTCCTGCCACCCCCCAGGCCTGTCACTGCCTGGTGTCCCTCCTGTCACCCCCCAGGCCTGTCCCTGCCCAGTGTCCCTCCTGCCACCCCCCTAGGCTGTCACCACCTGATGTCCCTCCTGTCACCCCCCAGGCCTGTCACTGCCCGGTGTCCCTCCTGTCACCGCCCGGGCCCATCACCGCCTGGTGTCCTGTCACCCCCCAGGCTGTCACCACCTGGTGTCCCTCCTGTCACCCCCCAGGCGGTCACCACCTGGTGTCCCCTCCTGTCAGCAGCCAGCCAGGGCAAGACAGCCTGGGGCAGATGCAGCGGGCTTGGCCGTGTGGCGCTCGGCTGCCCGCGGTGCAGGGCCGGCAAAGGGAGGGGACATCTCAGGGTGCTTGAGTGTATCTTGTGGCATTCATGGAAAGTTCAGTCAAAGAAGCCAATGACCATTTATGTTTATGGCCACAGACCAGTCCCCTGCCCCCATTTTTTAACTCCTCCCTCTCTGCCTTTAGCCCATCACTATTTTTTGCTTTCTCTTTCTCTGTCTCTCTCCCTGTCTGTAGTTTCTAATTCCTCCCTGTCTGTCCTATAGCCTGCTGCTATTTTTTCCTTTCTCTCCATCTCTTTCTCCTGCTCCCTCTCCTTCTCTTTTTTCTATCGCCGTGTCCTGCTTCCTGGCCTTATCTTAATGTTAGGGTTAGGGGCTAGGGTTAGGGTTAGGCTTAGGGTATCGTTAGGGTTAGGGTTAGGGTCGGGGTTAGGATTATGGTTCGGGTTTAGGCTTAGGGATAGGCTTAGGGTTTCGTTTTAGGGTTAGGCTTAGGGCTTAGGGCTTAGAAGTAAAACTGTCCCAAGCACTTACGCCTCCATCAAGGACCACGTGCCCTCAGGCTTGTGATGACTGTTGGATGGCTTTCCCGCCCCCCGATGGAAACACCTCTCAGTTCTCTGTGCTCACACCAGGGAAGGAAAGGCAATACACCCCCATATCTAAAGGCATGGCACTCCAAGCAAAGGTAACGTTTCGTTTCTTTAGATGAACTGCCTGGCCAGTTACAACACCTGCTTATACTGACTTCATCCACCCTTACCCGCAAAACATTGTGACAGGCTGCGTCAGCGTGGAGAGTCAGGTGAACTTTGACGCACACACTGCTACCATAGGACTGGATTTTTAACCTATTTACATTTATCCGTCGCTTTGAAGCTGCCCAAGGGTCAGCATGCCCTTGCTACTGGAGGTTCTTGCTCTGTGCAGGCACTAAGGAAGACATTTCTGGTGACAGATTATTTCTAACGGGTAAAGCACAGCAGAACACACTGTTCATGAGCTGCTGAGAATCGTCCCCCAGGCATAGCAGGAACAACGGCAAAGCTTGTATATTTAAGATGCATTTGAGTTACCTTACCATTAAAATACACCACCACCAGACAGTGCTCTAGACGGAAGGCTGACATCAGTGTACAAGGACAGTCCCTTCTGGACATCTCGCTGCTGGGTAGAAATCCTAGAGACTTCCTTTAAGGACAGAAATCCAAAGAGCTACAATAAGCCTTTTAAATTCAGCACAGCAAACAAAAAGCAAACAAACAAAAAATGACAGGAAACCCCTGAGGCACTGATGAGGAACACAAGGTCTCCCCTTGAGTCCACTACCCCTCACAAGACTTACTCAAAATTACTCAGTTGCTTACTCAAAAGCAATAACCAACAAGCCATGTACCCTTGGGGAAGCCCTTGTCCTTCTGTGCCGCTGGTGTCATCCCACCATTACTCTGGGAGTCCACACAAATTCAGAAGTACACTTAGTCCTCCGGCAGTCATTACCTATGGACCCGAACTCCTCCCACACCCCAGAAGTGGCTGTCGGTCGTCTGGCAGTCATTCTCCACAAACTGCAAGCCCTCCATACCTAACCACCTACCTAGTGACTCAGTGGAAATGAGCTGGACCACAACAGAAGTGACACTGCCCGGCCCGGTCACACAGATTAGACCACAAACGGTGGTTACAAGACAGAAAATGCAACACAAACCACAAGGACGGCAAAAAAACAAGCAGAAGACACATCACACAAAAACCAAAGACCCCTATCCAAACCCTAAAATCGCAAGCAAGCTACAAAAGGACTTTCCAAAAAAAAGACCACCCAGAACACAACATAAGGCAAAACCAACCTAACCCCAGGAACCCAGCGCTTGCAAACCCAGATCCTGACCATAACAATAACATGCTTTAATCCTAAGTCGCGTAAACTCCCATAACCCTCAAACCCCATAACCCTAGCACGCTGGAACCCTAGCGCCCCATATCCCTAGCACATTGTAGCCCCAAGATATCAAAACATTGAACACAAACTCCCTGGAGGTCTCTCTCTTCAGGTGGCCCCAGATCTCAGACACCACAACTCTGAAGTGGGGGTGCCCACCGTGCCCAAGTGGAAGATCCACCAGGACAGCACCAGCATCCATCTTCACATCATCCGTCACGCCCTGAAAAAGTGCCCAGGCTGGACACTCCTGGGGAGAAAGGCGGAGGCACTCGGAGACTTTGAACCGGCCAGCCATGGCCACAGGGCTTCAGCTCATCATGTCTGTGTCAGAGCCACCAGGCAGGTGACCCCGTCCCCCCTGCGAAGACCCCTTGGGGTAGCCGTACCCAGCACCAGCTGGCTGGATACGGCCTTTGCTCTATGGGGAGGTGCTCCCTGGGAGCAGGGTCTCTCATGGGGGAACTCACAGCTCACCTGGGCTGCTCTGCGGCCACCGGACGCCTTTGCTGTCAGGTGGCTCTCAGCACCTCTCTGCCAACGGCTGTCACCTCCCTGCGGGACGCTCTCCAGCGCACGGTCCGTCTCCACTGGGTCTCCCTGGGGACAAAGATCGGAAGGGAGGGATGGGGTTTGCTCTGTCCCCGTTCCCAGGGTGCTTCAGGAGAGACCTGCCACCCCCAAATGAGCTGTCTGACGTGGACACCACAGACGAGCTGCAGACGTGGGTCAGCACGGTGGCGGGGAGTGGGCAAGATGTCCTGCGGAGCCCCCGGCGCTGGCGGAAAGCAGAGCTGGAGACAACGGGGAGAAGCCCCAGGCAGCCGGCAGCTGGCGGTGGGGCCTGGCAGGGAGCAGCGCCCGCAGAAATGCCCGGCTCCTGGAGCCTCGGCCCCAGGGCTGCAGCCTCGGCACCTCCTGGGGCTTCGCTGGGAAAAACCAGGCAGGGGTGACCCTGACAGCCCGCACACGTACCTGGCCCCGGGATCTGGCAGCCTGTCCCTGTGCCCATCGCTGCCACGGGATCCAGGAAGCAGCGCCCCAGCCCTGGCGTGGCCCTGAGCCGCCTCTCAGGCCAGGCAGCAGGAAGCCGCGCCCCATGGCATGCTGGGAGCTGTAGGCCCGGGGCACGGGCTGCCGCGCGGCCATGTTGGTTCCCGGGGCATGCCGGGAGCTGTAGGCCTGGGGCACGGGGCTGCTGGGCAGCCATGTTGGTCTTGGGAGGTGCGGGCTCTGCTCCAGCTGCGGCCCAGCTGAGCTGAGGACAGGCACGCAGGTGGAGCTACCGAAGAGGAAGGGAGGAGAGCACAGACGGACAGAGAAAGAAGTGCTTGAACTGTAACATTTGCCTGGCAGTGCAGAGAGCGGGAGCTGCGGTGAGTCCCAGCCCCTCGGGGCCGTGTCACCCCTCTTCTGCATCGCAGTCCCTCCCAGCCCCCCCCTCCCATTTCCCTCTGTGTCATTTTTTTCACTTCCCCATACCTCTCTTCTTCTGTTGCTGTGTTCTGCTCCCCGTCCTCTCTTCTCCAAGTCCCTCTTTCCCTGTCGCTCTACCTGCCCCTGTCTTTTTCTTGCTGCCCCCCCCTCCTGCTCCCTGTCCCTCTTTTTGCCTTCCTCTGTCTCTGCCCTGCAGCACATTGCTGTTGTTTCTTCTCTGTCTCTTTGTCCTGGTCTGCATCCCGCTCTGTTTTTCACAGTCTCTCTGGCCTGTTCCCTGTCGTGATTTGTCTCTCTCTGCCTGTATGTCCCGCTCCCTGTCCTTGTCTTCCCTTCTCCCTCCTTCTGCTTCTCTCTCTCTCTGCCTCCCCCCCCGCCCTGCTCACTGTCACTGCGGTTTTCCATGCTGTATCCCACTGTCCCTGTCCTTCTTCCTGTTCATCTCTCTTCTGTCTCTCTCTGCTGCTCCCTGACCCATCCCCTCCCTGCTTCCTCCATCTCTCTGCAGGGCTCCTCATCCCTATTTCTCTTGATTTCTCCAGCTCTCTAGCCTTTTCCCCATACCTTTCTTTCTCTCTCAGCTCCTCTATCTTTTCTCTCATCATATTTTTCTCTTTCTAGTCCACTGTCCTTCTCCCCGTCAACTTAAGCTGAGTGACCAGGTGTCCCTGGGCTCTGGTATTTCCTTAGCATTGCCCTAGGGAAGATCTGTGGTTTTAGGGCTAGGGATCATTTAGGAGCTGGTCTCCTTACGTAGGCAGCGGAGCTAGGCATAGTTAAAGCAGAGGTTGTTCTCAGCTGGTGCTCTGTGCGTCCTGTTGAAAGAGCAGGCTGTGGGCCTTATTTTGAAGGAAGGTTACTTGTTCTGCGCTTATTGCTCCTCGGGACGCTGCACAGAAGTGGTGGTGGGGTCTGGAGAGACAGATGGGACCTGCTGTGATTCCTAGTAAATGTGAACTTGAACGAGACCAGACTGACTGCATATGGTTTTCTTCTCAGCTCCAATTCCAACCTACGTGCTCGGCGCTAATGAAAAAAGAGACCCTGAGCTGCAAATGAGCAGACAACGTCACTCACTTAGGTCACCGTGCAGTTGGTCTGTGATAAGGGATGTGTACTTCCATGACGGTGCTTTCGTGAACGTTCTCTGGTCTTGCCGCTTCCAAGCCCTCCCTTTTTCCAGACATTTTAAGATGGCATTTCTTATTCTGGGGTTCAGGCTGGAGTTGGACTTAATGTTGAACAGCTGATATCATGGGCTCCGTAAAATGTGAGAGAGAACCCTGCTTTTTTGTTGTTGTTGTTGTTGTTTTCTAACACGCCCTAAACTTTGCTAAGCAAAGGGAGGAGTGGTTGCAAGAGTCTGTTCTTTGAGAGTGACGTATTCCTGTAGCGTGCCTGTCTTTGTATGGTGAAGGTTTCCTACCTGCAGTATGATTTTGCTGAGCTGTGAGGCTGTATTGGCGTAGCAAAGGTAAGAAGTGGCGTCTTTAAAGGTCATGCAACTGTAGCAAAACTAGCGGGAGAAGCTAGTTCCTTCCCTGACAAAACTAGTAGCAAGTAAAAGCATTTGCTATTGGCTTTTTTATGCAATGTTCATACAGAGCTTTTGGTATTGATTGATTTTTGGGAAGCAAGACAGCAGTGAGGAAAGAAAACTGGGGCTTCTTCACCGTAGGCGGGGTTCAAGCCTTTGCGCTAGAACAGGTCTTCACTAGAGTTTACAAAAAGAGAAGATGAGCTGTCTGTAAGGAAAGTTTCAGTAGAAGTAAGACTAGATTTGCAGAATTTGGTCCTCCGTATCTGTTGCAAATAAGAGATGACTTGGCAGTGTTTACATCTGAAGTGCATGCCGGTGTGTTAATGCAGGCCGTCGAGGTCTTTTCAGGGGTACTTCTGGACTGCAGGTTGCGTGCGTGGGGGGCACCATGTCCCAGGATGAGCCAGTTTTAGCTCAGAGGATGTGACAGAATGGCAACCATCTTTGTGGTGGACCCCTGTCATGGTTTAACCCCAGTCGGCAACTAAGCACCACACAGCCGCTCACTCGCCCTCCCCCTAGCAATGGGATGGGGGAGAGAATCAGAAGAGCAAAAGCAAGAAAACTCACGGGTAGAGATAAGAAGACTTTAATACTTGAAATAAAATAATAATAGCAATAATAGTAATACTAGTAACAGTAATAATAGTAACACCAATAATACCATAATATTACCAATAATAACACCAATAATAACAATAATAACAATAATAATAACAACAACAACAATAATAACACCAATAATAATAATAATAGTAATAATAACAATAACACCAATAACAATAATAATAATAATAAATAATAATAATAATAATTTGTAATTAAAACGAGAGAGAGAAAGAGAGGGAGAGAGGATCAAGAATAAGAACCCCAATCCTAACACTAACACCAAACCCTCACCCTAACTCGAACCCCTAACACTACCCGTAAACCCTATGCATAACACTAAGACCTCACCCTTACCCTAAGCCTAACACCGAAACCTAACCCTAAACCTGAACCCCAACCCTAACCCGAACCCTAACCCAAATGCTAACCCTAACCGTAAACCTAACCCTAACTCTAACCCTAACCCTATCCCTAACCCTAAACCCGAACCATCCTAAACCCAACCGTAAAACTAATGCTAACCCTAAGCCTAACCCTAACCCTAAACATAACCCTAACCTTAACCCTAAACCTAACCCCTAACCATAACCCTAACCTTAACGCCTAACCCTAACGTTAACCCCTAACCCTAATGCTAACCCTAACCCCGAACTCTAGCCCTAATCCTGAACCCTAACCCTAACCCCTAAACCTAACCCTAATGCTACCCGTAAACCCTACGCATAACACTACGACCTCACCCTAATAGTAACTCTAACCCCAATACCGAACCCTAACTCTAACCCTGAACCCCAATCCTAACCCTAAACCCTAACCCTAAACTTAACCCTAACACTAACCCTAAACCTAACCCTAATGCTACCCGGAAACCCTAAGCGTAACATTAAGACCTCACCCTAAACCTAACACTGGACCCTAACTCTAACCCTTAACTCCAGTCCTAAGCCTAACTCTAACCTTAACCCTAACCCTAACACTTAACCCTAAATTGAACACTTAACCCTAACCCTAACCCTAACCTAACCTTAAGCCTAACCTGAATCATAAAGCTCTAACCCTAATGTTAACCCTAACCCCGAACCCTAACCCTAATCCCAAACCCTAACCCTAACCCTGAACCCCAACCCTAACCTTAACGTAATGACCCTAACCCTAACTCTAACCCTAACCCTAATGCTACCCGTAAACCCTAACTGTAACACTAAGACCTCACCCTTATACTAACGCTAACCCCAATACCGAACCCTATCTCTAACCCTGAACCCAATCTTAAACCCTAACCCTAACCTTAACGCTAACACTAACCCTAAACCTAACCCTAACGCTACCTGTAAACCCTAAGCGTAACATTAAGACCTCACCCTAACCCTAACACTGAATCCTAACTCTAACCCTTAACTCTAATCCTAACCCTAACTCTAACCTTAACCCTAACCCTACCCCTAAACCTAACACTTAAACCTAACCCTAAGCCTAACACTTAACCCTAAACCGAACACTTAACCCTAACCGTAACCTAACCTTAAGCCTAACCTGAATCATAAAGCTAACCCTAGCCCTAACCCTAACCCTAAGGCGAAACCTCACCCTAAAACAAAATCCTAACGCTAACCCTAACCCCAAACCGTAACCCTAACCCTAACATCAAACCGTAACACTAACACTTTGGCATAACCCTAACGTTAAACCTAAACGGAACCATAAAACTAACCCTCACATAACACCGAACCCCTAATTCTAACCGTAACCCTAATGCTAACTCAACCTCAAACCGTAATCTTAAGACATCACCACAACCCTACCCCTACCCCTACCCCTAACCCTAAAACTAAACCCTAACCCTATCCCCTAACCCAAACCCTAACCCTAACGCTAAGCCTATCCCTAACTGTAACCCTACACCCTAACCCTAACGCTAACCCTAACCCTAAAACGAAACCATAACCCTATCCCTAACACTAAACCTGAACCATAATCCTAACCCCAACGATAACCCTAGGCCTAACCCTAACCCCAACCATAACCCTAACCTTAACCCCAACCATAACCCTAACCTTAACCCCTAATCCTAATTTTAAGCCCTAACCCTGACGCTAATCCTAACCCCGACCCCTAACCGTAATCCCGAACCCTAACCCTAACCCTGAACCCCAACCTGAACCCTAATGACCCTAACCCTAACTCTAACCCTAACCCTAATGCTACCCCAAACCTAATACCGTAACCATAACACCTCACCCTAAACCTAATGCGAAACCTAATCCTAAAATTAAACCGCAACTCTAAACCTAAACCCTAACCCTAAAAATTAATGCTACCCCTATGCCAAACTGAAATCATAACCCATAAGCGTAAACCCAATGTAACCCCTAACCATAACACTAAGCCCTAACCCTAACGCTATCACAAACGTAATACCATAACCGTGAGACCTCACCCTAACCCTAATGCGAAACCTAAACCTAAAACTAAACTGCAACCCTAACCCTAAACCTAATCCTAATACTTAATGCTAACCCTAACCCAAACTGAAATCCTAACCCATAAGCATAAACCCAACCATAACCCCTAACCATAACACTAATCCCTAACCCTAACCCTAACCCTAAACCCAAACCCTAATCCGTATCCCAAACTCTAACCCTAACCCTGAAGCCCAGCCCTAACCCTAACCCTAACCCTAACCCTAATGATAAGCCCTAACCCTAATGCTAACCCTAACCCCAAACCCTAACCCGTATCCCAAACTCTAACCCTAACCCTGAACCCCAGCCCTAACTCTAACCTTAACCCTAACTCTAATAAGCCCTAACCCTAATGCTAACCCTAACCCCAAACCCTAACCCGTATCCCAAACTCTAACCCTAACCCTGAACCCCAGCCCTAACTCTAACCTTAAACCTAACACTAACCTTTACCCTAACCCTAACCTTAAAACTAAACCCTAACCCTAAACCCTAACCCAAACGCTAACCCTAACCCTAAACCTAACCATAACCCTAAGCCCTAACCCTAACCCTAACCCTAAAATGAATCCCTAACCTGATCCCTAACCCTAAACCCAAACCATAATCCTAACCCCAACCCTCTCCCTAACCCTAACGATAACCCTAAGCCTAACCCTAAACCTAACCCTAACCCTAACCCTAACCCCAACCCCTAACCATAACCCTAATGATAAGCCCTAACCCTAATTCTAACCCTAACCCTAACCCATATCCCGAACTCTAACCCTAACCCTGAACCCCAGCCCGAACCCCAGCCCTAACTCTAACCCTAAACCCTAACCCTAAACCCTAACCCTAAACCCTAACCCAAACCCTAACCCTAACCGTAACCCCAAGCTCTAACCCTAACCCTAACCCTAACCCTAAAACGAAACCCTAACCCGATCCCTAACCCTAAACCCAAACCATAATCCTAACCCCAACCCTATCCCTAACCCTAACGATAACCCTAAGCCTAACCCTAAACCTAACCCTAACCCTAACCTTAAACCTAACCCCTGCCCCTAACCATAACCCTAATGATAAGCCCTAACCCTAATGTTAACCCTAACCCTAAACCTAACCCTCACCGTAACACTAAGCCCTAACCCTAACCCTAACCCTAAACTTAATCACAAACGCTATAACTGATGTAAATGAGCAATATCAGGGCAGCAAGTCAGGTTCTTTAAATCCTTGCTTTCTCTCTTCCCTTCTCTCTTCTTGCTTTCTCTCTTCCGTTCGAGGAGATTTCCATTCGAGGAAGCTTTAGCTAGTTTTATTATATTGTCTGTCTTAGGAGGAACAGCCACTTCTACTTTCCGCTTTGTCTTGTCAATTTTTGCTTTTGGCTTATCCTTCTCTTTTTTCTCCTTTTCAGACATCGGTTTGAAAGCAATAGAATCTGCTTCCATAGGCTCATCTCTCACAGGGGTGGCATCATCTCTGCTTGGGCCATGAACAGGGAGTCCATTTTAACGTCTTCTGCTGGAACTGGCTCTCTTGGTTTTCTCGCACCTGCTAACAACTCAGTATTGGGAAATCCTTCATCCTCATCCCTTTTTCTTCTCTTTTTATGCTTATTTCCTTGGCCATCTCCTAGTGGATTTTTCACCTCCTTCTCTTTTGATTTGGTAGGATCCTTGATGCCATGGCTCTCTCTTTCAGAAGGTTTTTCAGGGTAATTTCCATCTATATTGTGATTTTGGTGGCTCTGCCAAGCAGGATAATCCTCCCTACGTCCCCGAGCATATGGTGAATTCTCTTGTCTGGTCCCAGGTGGACCAAACCTACCTGGAGAAAAGTTCTCTCTGTTTACTGGAGGGTGAGGTTGAGCGCCAACAGCATAGCCCTTGTAAAACTTTCCATGCCATTCTCTGTAGTTCCTTTCCCATTCCCGGTACCTTGCCTTTTCAAATGGATCTCTACAGTCAAGAGATCTGCCATAGTAAGCTTTCAGATCATATGGTGGAACTTCTCTGTATCTGTTAAAATACTCCCTTCCTCCTTCCCCTTGAGGTATAGTCTGTTTAGTGGGAGACTGGCCTCTAAATACTGGAGACCTTGACCGTGAATGGCATCTTCTGTATGGGGGTGACCTTGACCTTGAACGCTGATAACCGTGTGACCTTGACCTAGAACGATAGTTACGCCTCTTCCCTTTGCCTCTTCTTGGACACGGCAGCAATCGCGAGTAGGAACGAGAATGGGAAGGACTAAATGAGCGAGAGTAGGAGCGAGTGCGGGAAGAACCTGATCTTGATGTGGAGCAGGTAGACGAACTTGTAGAGTAAGGTGAAGCACTATAAGGAGACTTGGACCTGGAAAAAACCACAACACACAGAAAAAGAAATGAAGTTAATTCAAAACAGTCATTCTCCCCAATTTTTTTCCTCCCAAATTTGGTTTGGGTTTTTTCTCCTCTCCATACGCTTATGTCAAAGCTTCTTTCAGCTGCTGACATAATGCTACTGCAAATTGAGGAATTTGATAACATTTTTCAATTCCATTTGTCTTGTTTTAGTTATGCATGCTTACTATCTGCAACGAAAAATTCTATTGGAAAAAACACTGTCATTTTTCCTTATGTCAGATGCACTTTAGTGTAACTGCAGTCCGATATGCTGTTGAAATACAAACGTGAAAAACAAGGCAACTTCATTGAGCCAAATACTTCCTCCTCTTTAAGTCTCCGTTGTTCTCTGTAAAACTCCTCCCTAGATAAGGGAGGCCAATGGCATCCTGCCAACTTAAGCATTTTTCTCCCTGCTTTCTGTTCTTTAGAGACTACGCTCATTTCCTGATCCTCATACTTGCCTTCCACATCCTCACCCCCAACAGTTCATTCAGTCTTCTCTCCTTATACTCAGCTTTGCACCTGTGGATGGAGGCTGCCCACCCTTGAAAGAGACTCCCATCTCCCGTGGGCCAAGTGCCCACTGCTCCTCTGCCACTCCTTGATACACTTAATACATCACACTTCTGATCTTCCAAGTACTGCACAGATATTAACTAATCTTCTCTGGAACTTCTTTTAACTTCTTCCACATACGCTTCCTATGTTGTTGCCTCATCATGAGGTATTTGGCCTGGTCCTGTCCCTGAATTGTTGTTTTCTTGCTGACTGAATTGGAGATATCAGACAACCTGTGGGATGGATCCTGGTTTTTCTTTTGATTTACCTTTAAGATTTTATAAACACAATGCACTCTTACAATCTGTCTATAACAAACATATAGCGAAAGGAAGGACTAGCTTGACGCTGCAGTAATAGGTAAAACAGACTCCTCTCTCTCCAACTGAGAGAAAGCGTCTTGGCTATGTGAGATGACTAAATTGAAGAAATTCAAAATTGTCATAAAAGAACAGTGTTGACTTTTCCAACCATTTGCTCATGCAGTATCAACTAAGTTGTTAAAAAAAGAATGTTGGAGGCTGATTCCTATTGGGAAATCAATTTCTTCAGCCCTATTCAGCCAGTAATGGAAAAGGTGGCTTTCCATCTGATCCTTTAATTATCTTTAATTTTTATAGGCAATTATGGTTTCCTCAAAAAGCGTTCATTTCTCAGAGTCCTGTTTTCAGTCATGTACCGGAGTTTTATTTTAAATAACCTTAGTGGAAGCACAGATGCCCTTTGTAAAAGCCAATTCAGATGAAGCCATTTAAAAATTAATTACCACTTGGATTCTCCACAACTATCTGTGCATACTTGCCTCATTATAAATCAGCTGTTGTATAAGTTATGCGTTATACAGCCTCTTTTAACAGGTGACAAGGAGTCATCTATTGAATTTCTGTAGAATACTTACACTTCCCAGCCTGGTCTGCCACCTGCTGAGCGAACTGGACTGGCTCTCATTGGATGACCTTTTGGAGTGGGGAGAGGAAAAAGAAAGAAATCCCATTCAGTTCCTCTGAAGGTAATTTTTTTAAAGAAATTCTGAAGTTACAGTTACTTACCAGTGTCGTGGTTTAACCTGGCAGGCAGCCAAATACCACGCAGCCGCTCACTCACTCCCCCCGCCCCCCCAGTGGGACGGGGAGAGAATCGGAAGGGTAAGAGTGAGAAACACTCGTGGGTTGAGATAAAGACAGTTTAATAGAACAGAAAAGGGAGAATAATGATAATAAATAATGATAGAATATACAAAATGAGTGATGCACAATGCAATTGCTCACCACCCGCGCTGACCGATAACCAAGTAGCGATCGGTACTTCCTGGATCACGCCTACCGTTCATATACTGAGCATGACGTCACATGGCATGGAATACCCCATTGGCCAGCTGGGCTGGCTGTCCTGATTATGTTCCCTCCCATCTTGTGTACCTAGCTCAGTCAGTAGGCACAGGAACTGTCCTTGGACTAGGAGGGCACTTAGCAACAACTGAAAACATCAGTGCGTTATCACCATTCTCCTCATACTAAATCCAAAACACAGCACTAGGAAGAAATTTAACCCTATCCCTGCCGAAACTAGGACACCAGTTGTGGGTATTGCTTGTCCTTGGGGGCCCAGAAGACTTGGTAATGCTGGTTGTCTTTGTACGGGAACCTGATAGACATCTCAAAAAACCATTAGTAGGCTTGAGTTCTGAAGGTTTTAACCAACTCTCCCATGGAGAAGAATGTGGATTAAATGCCTAGCTATCCGTTTGCTGCAGACCACAGTAAGTCACCAGAGTTGGCTATATCATTTTCTATGAGAGAAATGAATCCCACCTCTCCTTTGCCAGAGGGTAAATGTAAATTGCAGGCTCAGGGTAAAGTTCGTCTCCGAGTAACTACATTTTATAAATGGAAGAAGTCTATTTCCTACAAAACGAGATCCATGACAGAAACACAGAAGTGCTACCAAGTGCATTTTAAAACAGCCACTCCTGTCAGCACACAGCAGTATTTTCTTAGTTTATAGCAAGAGGAAAACTTCAGTCTGTTTCACACATGGGATTTGATAAAAGTCAGAGGGGGCGGAAATCTCAGTCCAACAGCTACTTGTTAAATTTTGCAAGAAGCCTTTGAAACATAAACCAAAAGCAAAACGAGCTTTCAGAGAGAACGACTCCACTGCAAACACTACTGAAATGTTTTGCAGAAATACAGATTCTTAGCATACCACACGTTTGACCAACTTCCAGGGGCACGAACAGCAGGACCACCCTATTTTAATATTCAAAAGTATCCCAGATTCTATGGTTCAGCACAATGACAGTGCTTCCTGCCCCGTAATTACAGATGCTGGCCAACTTGGTTGCATAGCCACTCAGACATGCACGCGTGGTTTCTCTCGCTCACTTTTTGGCCAGTCCAATTAATTCCATACTTACGCATTAATAGTTGGTATTGCGTATTTTCCAGTGTTTGTCAGCATAGCACCCTTTGTATTGAGGTCTTTCACCTCCATCATGAAACTCCTTGGAATTCCTGTGCTCTTTAATTCTGAGAACAGGCTCAACATTTTTGTCCTGTTAAGAAAAGAAATGCAGACATATCTCCTTTTAAGACCCACACTTAAAATGACATTTCAATGATTATTTTAAGCAGCAAAGGCCTTTAATCCTCTCCTTTTACCCAGCATAAGGGTTGCTCGACTAAAATACTTATTTTCCTAAATGAATATAGCCAGGATGTTCCAAAGGCTTGAGCAGTGTTTTGAACTCATTCCATTCTTTGGCTTAAGTTCAGGTTCTTTAAGGGTGAAATATCCCTTAGCTCACCATCCACTCAGAAAAGAGATACAAACCCGCTCCTCCTCCAAAGCGCAATTCAGAGCACAAATATTCAATAGATGGGGTCAACAGAAACATCTTGGTTTTACATGAAATACTAAAAACTGTGAACTGTCATTAAACAGAGTTAAAACCAGAAACATTTCCAGTAATATTGAAATATATAAAAATATGCATGAAAGTTCACAGAGCAAGATCTGTGGACATACTTAATGTCTATGACCTAGAAAAAAGAAAACTTTACATTTATAATGCCAGGTTTCCCTTGGATTTTGAAGGGCTTTGCAACATTGCCATATGAACCTCTGTCTTTCACCCCAAGAGAAACAATTCTTAATATGAGTATTCATGGATTTGTTACGTAACTGCCAAGGTAAAAAAATGAAAAGCTAAGGAACACCAGAAGTCCCCCACAGTCTTACCCCATTTGTTGGGCAGTTCTTTATACAGTCGCCAGGTTTTCCGCAATGAAAGCAAGCAGATGATGGTGGAGGTGGACCCCAGGGTTTCTGCATGTAACTAAAAGGGTTTGGGGCAAAGAAGAAAAAGGTATGCACGTGTCTCTCTCGTTAAAACAAACTTCTCTACAATTTTTCCATAATCTTCAAAGAACAGATTTGACATTATCAACACTTACTTGATTGGATCATATTCCTGGCAAGACTGTAGCATCATAGCTTTTATTTTATCTTCTTCGGAAGCATTGGCTTCAGCCAGATTGGCAGTCTGTTTAACAGGTAATTATTTGACACATACATTACAAACACATTTAAGCCCACACTGCCAAAGAGAACACCACTCACCCAACCCTGTAAAGAGCAGCACAACGCCAGCTGAGGTTGCATGAAAACAGCTGCTTATATGAAACAGAGTTGTCCAAAAGATATTCTGGGGAGTCCTTACATCATCACAGGCTGTTTATGTGCCTGTTAACCTACTTGAAAAGAGCATTCCTGGGCACTCAAAACCTTAGGCTCTTCATGTTCCCCCCCACTAACTTCTTCATAGGAAGCAAGTTAACTACAATAAGCAAAACCTGCAGTTTTTTTCCAGTTGACCGTGTCCTTTTAACATACAAATTGTAATATAAATGTTATGCAGAACTGGATCTTCAAATTATTGAAGCCAGCTGATTTTTTTAAAGTAGTATTTGTTCAAATGTTTTTATTACACACTAGTACAGATACAAGCAGGGTCTAAGGGAGTGACTGTAAATGATTTGGACCCTCAAGCACCTATCATTCAGATCAACCACTCATGGTTTTGGTTTTAGATGCATTCATTCACAAAAGCAACCAACTTGTTTCAGCATTTTGTTAAAGGGCTGTTTCATATACACAGCTTTTTCTCAACTGTAACATAATCCAGATCGACATCTATGAAGTCATTTCCATTAACATTTACAGAAGACTTTACAGATACTTGACTAATTTGTTTGAACCCAAGCCGTTTACAAAACACATCCAAAACCCACAAGACATTACTAGGAATAGACCAAAATTCAAGATGGCATTTAATGCATAATAAAACAGAAAACTTTTTACAACACATTGCCTCCATGCTAAGCCAGTCTGCACTGAGGAGGTTAGAGTAAGGAACCATCTGGAGCTGCTTTATCCTATGTTCCTCTATTTTTCTGAAATACTTACATTTTCTCAAAAGCTTAAATGTGTACACCACTTGGACAGTTTTTCACATTTTAGAGTAAAACTTCACCTGAGTTTACAGAACCAAGGACATGTTTAGGGACAGCGCTAACAGAGACCAATTTCTCCTGGTGGCTACCTTCCAAACTATTTTTTTTTTCTTACCAAATGTCCACAATTTAATTTCTGCAGTGAGAGAGGGAAGAAGTTACCAGTGGGAAGAGATTTTTCTTTCTGGGAAAGGAACTCCAGCCTTTATTTTCAGAAGAAAGAACTAGCTCCTCTGCATTAGGCCCTGCCTTCTCTAATCTTTGTAACTTTAAAGACTAGTAATTTAATTGGCTAGCACTACGCCTTTTCACAAAGTGCAATCCCTAGTGCTTTCCCAGACAAAGTTACATGTTGTTGAGCAAAAAATGCAAGCAGTTCCATAGCAAAACATGGCATTACAACAGTTTCAGAAGGTCACGTTTGCTAATATGCCACACATACGCATCAGTATTTTCCTGTAAACAATTAGGTGCATTTACACAATTTACACGTCTGCGATCAAACAAATTAGATTGTGTTGTCCACTGTATATATACTACAGTGTATGAAATTGTGCAGCATTCAAAGCATGGATCTATAACTGTAGCGCCTAGAAATTCAAAAATAGCCATGCAGTTGTCCGTGTTCCAGAAACGCTTCTATTTTGGCTCTTGCAAACCCCCCTGAAATGTCCGTCACTTACAGCCAATTAAATTCTTCTGTGAAAATTGTGTTAGTTTCCAATGCAAAATGAACGAAAAGTATGAAAAACGGTAAACAGCTTCTGAAGTGCTTCTTCTTTGTGTCTTGAAGATGAGTAATACTGCAACATTACGTTGCGGCTGATAAGGTCCTCCCCCTTCTATCTTCCCAAACTGGCAACTACTCTTTACCAGGATAGTATCAAAATATACACACATTTTAAAGTTAAAAGAAATACTTTAAATTATTAAAAATTAAATTAAAGGTTTGTTCACATGACAACAGTTCTCCAGCTATAGATCACAGTATAAGATTTAAAAATACAAAGCAAACACTTTTTTTTAGGAATATATATGTACCTTAGTCAGCTGGGCCAGAGAAATAGATGCAGAAGAGTCATCAATCTGTTCACAAAAAATTAAACTCACATTCAAGTTCTACAATCAAAAACAGAGCAATAGTTAACCTCTACTGTAGTCTGACAGTCTGCACTATATCCTCCGAGTGTCACTGAAAGAGCCATTTCCAACCTAGTGTAGTTGGTATTTGTTCAAAACAAAGTCCAAACCTGTGACAGCTTAAGAGTGCCTATGTGGTTAAGGAGAAGAAGCTAAACTAACCAAACCCGCTGGAGATCAACTTATTGCTCCAGAATATCTCAGAGAGGGACCCTTGTCAAATGCTCACAGCTGCTTAAAAGTCGAAGGGGTAAGGAAGCTATCAATTTTCAGCTAAAAAGGATTTTTAAAAAATATTTATTTGAAAAGGAAGCATCACTACAGGAAACTTCTTTTCAGTGTGGTTTGTAAACTAATCAGCCAAGTATTTCCTTGTGTTACTTATTTCTGTTTTAGCAGCAGAACGACAGTGTCTTCAAACCTGAAGAAAAACGCTGCCCCTTTTCCAAATGTAAATTCAAAGTGGCAGTATCCTAAAGAAAAGCTTAGCCTTTGGGAAATTAAAGCAGCATCCAGCCCTGAAGTCACCCAGATCCAAAAACGTACTGCAGGCGGAGGTTAAGAAAAATGACAGGGATTTTACCCTTCACAAATGCACCAGGCTCTAACCTTGTGCCAAAATTTGTACACTGGGTTTTACGTATTTTCATTTGCAGACAAACTATTAAACTAAACTGCTTCATCTGATAAAGCGGAAAGGTCAAATGTAGAACTTTAGAATACCACTTTGTGTAGCAACGATATTTAAATTCACAGCAATCTATTAAAGACAGTTATGCACTCAGTTATGCACTCAAACAATATCGCTTCAATTATACAGTTTCAGGAACAAATACCCAAGTCTTTAAGGACATGAAAAGGAAGCATTTAGCTGCACAGAACTGTCCTCAAAACGTGTGGGACATGTTGGTTTTGGTATTTGTTTGAACCCCCAAGTCAAAAGTAAGAAACAGTACCATGTTTAACAATAATGGTTTCTCAGTGGTTTTTGATAACATTTTCAAAAACCATGTTCAGTTGTGCAAACCTTGAACCTACGTGATCTAAAAACGATTGTACATTATCTGTACAACACAAAGTCGTTCAGGAAATAGTCTAGCATATCCAGTATGAAATACAATGCATTACTAGGCACAAACACCAATATTCACATTAGATAGAACTGTGCAAATGATGGCATTACTCCGTTTCTACTATGCTGAACCAAATACATTGTATTTACAACATATACTATGTTTTACTGGAAAATCTATTAAGTTAATGTTTGGAAAATTAATCCAAGACTACCTTAAGTGCAGCGTGCAGCAAAAAGTGTGAGATTGTGTTTTTACATACTGCTTTTGATGTTCCACTTACTGGCTCAGTTTGACTTCTAGAAGAAGAAATAAAGGTGATCAGAACTTCAAATACAGCACTTGTACCAAAAACATAAAGCACTGAAAACAGATTATAAAACCTGAACATCAAAACTTTATGTTCTGATAGTCGAGTGAATCTGGAAATTTACTCATATACATAAACCGTTGTCTCTTGGTACATTCAGTGCAACTAAAAAAACCCCCCAGAATCCCATTTCTACTTTGTCACAAATTACTCTAAGGCTTACAGATATAGAACACGACCGTGCAAGGGGAAGTCCTCAGATAGTTTGTCTCTGCTACATAAGTATCAAAACCAGGAAGTCTGTACTACAGTTTTGTGTTCATGAATAATCAACCATCAAAATACGAAGGTAACTTTAGCCAATCTGTGTATCGCTAGTATTACAAATAGGTACCAGATGGAGTCCTTTAGTTTCTAAGAAAGAACAGTGATAGTCTAGACACTTCCAAGTGCACCTTTACTTAAGTGAAAAAAATCAGTCATCTGACAAATAACAACAATGTCAGCAGCATCGTCTTTAGAACAGTGTTTCTCTGTGGAAGCCCAAGCACTGTGTTCAGACATCTTAGCCATGAAAGTGCCAAAACACTAAACGTGTTACATATGCTATATGGACTAAAAACAGTAGTAGAAATGTCACCTGAAAGCAGGTCCTAGGCCTTTGTGCGATTTAGGAGACCTGTGACAAAAAAAAAAGGTCTTGGTTGCCAGAATTTGCTTCAAGATAATCTTGAAAATGCTACGATATTTTAGGAAATATTTATTAAATTTGAAAACTTGCTGAGATTCCACATACTCATTGATCTGTATCTGCACGCTACTCATCATGAATCCGCCATGCAACCATTGATGTCGTTAACAAACAATTCACACATCATCCAAAGTGTCCCATGAGCAGAGGCAATTCAAAGGCTGCTGTGCAACTGGTGTACAAATAGAAAGGCGCACGCTCCCTGCCACTGCTAGAACACCACCAGGCTCGCAACGACAGCCACGTACCTCCTGAAGTTGAGGAAGGACAAGGACATCCTTTAGATTACCACAGCATGGATTCTTCATACATTTACCTTCAAGAGCGTACTAAAAGGAGAGTAACGCATTTTTGAAGGCCTCTCCACCATTACAGCATACATTCATCATTCCCAAACATCCACCACTCTACCAGTTGTTTCTGCAATGTTCACAGCTGAAAGACTAGAAAGCTAATCTGCCTGGTTAATTTTCAGCGCTAGAACAGCGGTGCCGTTCCTTCCTTATCCCCTTATACATACAGGTATGTATCTGACCTTTGATGCTAGCCGCATCTATCCTCTCATTTTAGGGCAGCATTACAATACCAGGAGAGGGTGCCCGAAACAGAGGATGCACTGACAAGACAGCACTAAGCAGACGTGTTTAAATTAACCCCCAAAACAAGGCCATGTTTATAAGCACAGTGCTGCGGTGTCCAGAATTACTAGAGGGTGCCTGAAAACACTGCAACAACTACTGCAGGAATACGCCCAAAGTTGAGATGCAGAGCCACATAAATTCAGGGTTTTTTGCTTGCAGATGCCTCGTGGGTACCGGGAGGCTGCTGTACTCTTTGTTCGAGACACGGTGTAACTCATCCGTCTACTTGATTTATTGAGAACCAACATTAGAAAGACATGGCAAAACCACAAGCTAATAATATCTACTAATTGTGGTGGAGAGACCTATCTTTAAGGCGGCTGGAAAACATGACCGTTCAAACAATGCTAATGTAGCTGATATAGAACTGGACTGTATGAATACATAAATGACAGCAGTAATCCTCTAGTCAGCACTGCATTGGAATAGCTGTAATTTTAATCAATACACCTGATTCTCTGTCCTCCGTAAATCTTAGGAATACAGAACCAAAACCCGGAGCACAGATACCAGCTTAGGGTAAAAACAGACGTAGCAAGATAACTAGTAACATTTGGTAATGTGCTAAACTGCTTACTGAGTTTCAAGTTTGGAAAGGATTAACTATTCCTTCATCGTACTTGCACAAAAGGCAATACACTTTAGGATACTGTTCTTTTTCTCTTGCCTGAAACGGACATTGTCTTGAGGAAACGCATAGGAATCGCTTACGAATGGAACTTCTTGTTTGCATCGTTCGCCAACTGGTAAACCTTGGTCTTTCCTCTATAGCTAGTATGCAAAAAAACCAGATTCGGGGCGTAAGAATACCTGCCATATCCCCCCCAAATGCCAGAAATAGTCAAACACTGAGAATCAGGCTCTTCTGAGACGGGAACAAAGTATGCGTTTACGCTACAATGCGTATCTGTCTTTACTATAAAAGCCATAAAAGCCAACACATATAATAAGGAATCTCTGCACGTCGAGGAAACAGGATCTACAACTTGGGTCTCAGAACAATCAACCCCAAGAACAAACCCAATAGAATAATCTTAAAAGTTACCATGGTTGGAGTTCGAACCCCATGTCCCAGCAGGCCTAAAAATGTAAGTCCACTTTCGGACAGACACATTAAAATCTACCCCATGCCAACAAAAATTAGCAGCAGCTTTAACAAGAAAGAACGCCTCTGTAAACTAATATCCATAAAAAAAGTTAACACACTGAAACCCCTAACAAAGAATACAATGCTTTATGGATACTTACATAACATCGGTTTTGCCGGTAGCTTTAACTCCTCCGACAGGGATTCTTCTAACAATTACCGATGAGTTCTTAGGAATCAGGGCATTCTCATCTGTGTATTCTGAAAACAACGTAAATACAGAGAAAAACATCAGTCAATTCGTAAGAATGCATGCTCATATGTAATTACGTAGCACTTCGCAGAATCCCTTTACAGATACAAAAGCAAAATTTTATATGTAACGTCACGCTTTCATCGTCTCAACACACTAACAGTATATTTCAAGAAATCTTGGGGTTTGAGAATCAAACACAAGCAGCAAAATCTTTTTCCTTTTTTTAAAACAGTTTGAATGCCAACAGCAAAATGGACTCAAAGGTCACTAAAGGAGAGTCTGCTAATGCACGAGGTTCTTTCCTGACCTAGCTTAAAGTTGCTTTTGCTTCCGTTAGGCTACAAAACCCATAGATCTTTGGAGAAAAACAAACCACAGCAAAGTCTCACCTGCCTAAACCAGATTCTAAAGTCTGACTAGCTTGCCCTGCCACCAAACAGGCACTTAGCTAAAGCACGAGAACTCTGCGCCATTGCTTTCATAGCTGTTAACTAAAAACCAGTCACCTGTGCTGGCAGTGCTCAAGCCTGACAGAACACAGAAGAGAGCCGGCCGCCTCTGCCTGTTTCTTGGAGCTTAATCCATCAACAACCACACTTCTCAGCTGCTCAGGGCTTTACGTTTAAATGGAAACAGAACTGGCAGTGCTAGAATTTGGATCACAGACATTTTGGGGTTTTTTTGAGCTTGCTTTCACAAGTAGGGCAGAATTGGCTCAAACTCAAGTGGTATCTCCCCTCTTAAGCTAATCATCTAGTTTGAATTAACCAAAGGGACGTGAATTCGTTCGATCCATTCCCTTTTTGCAGAGCAGAGAGGCCCAAACGAAATTACTTAGGAAGACAGCCTTGAAAAGCCTTTCAGGAACAGCGTGTGCCTGAAGCTCTCCATGCTTTGCCTTGGCTTACACCCTGTTAGTCTTCTGAAGAGGAGGAAAGCCTTCTGACCTTTTACATAAGGCCCAAACAAAAAAAAACAACTACCTGAGACGCTTGGACTGAGTAAGCTTAAAATGCAAAGATCTCTCCATGTGAATGCTTTTTCTATTGTACTTACACAAGCTGGATAGGACTGAATATTTTAAAGCACTATCAGCAGGCATCCCCTGTAATCTGCCTACAGTTTTAAATATTCAAAGCCCTTACCTTTGCAGAGCGAATCAGAACAATGGTCTGAAAACCAAAGATACTGTATACCTCGTCAAGCCCTGTCAGGTGGCATCCCTAAGACCCCTAACGTTGTGCTGTTAAGGCTCTTCACAGACACTCTCCTGAAAATAGTTTAAGTATCCGTAGACAAACAGCAAGCTTTAGGTCCAACCACTTTAAAGGCTAGGGCTGAAGTTACAGTTACTGCAGTGTACATACTACTCTGTTTAAGTTTTAACACATGAAACAGGAAGAGGAAAAAAAAACACTAGTACACATTTTAAAGAAAAGCCTGTTGTAAGAGTGTCACAGAACCACAGGGGGAAAAAAAAAAAAAGAAATGTAATGTTTAAGGAATGAAAACACTTTACAAGTCTTTTTATTTCTGAAAAGTCACATCCCAAAGTCTTTAATCACATTCAAACTTATCGAGATGGCAGATTACCAAACTGAAATCTCCTACTAAGTAATACGAAACCATTATCATCTCTAAGAATCAAGCACCATTTGTTAGATTTAAAAGAATTTATGATGTCTCTAAGAACATTTCTTACGTATATCCACCATAAACGTTCTGCCATAAAACTTCAGTATTGCCCTGATACGGTTAACATGTAGTACAGGAAAAAAAACCACCGTTAGAAACGAATGATGAAATGATGCTCAATAGCATCTGAATGACCATGTCTTTGGTGTGGAAAAGAAGTTATATTAACAAGAAATTCCAAAGTATAATTTAGATACAGAGAACACTCATGCGCAAGACGGCTTTCAAGGGTCTGCACAGATTTTAACTCACAGATACGCTCCTGATCCAAAATGTTGCTAGTGGGCAGTTTCTGCAACAGCCGCAAAACCCATTTTCCAATGCAGTGGAGTAAAACAAGTTGAAGTCAAAATTAAGTCACGAAATTCACCAAATCCAGGTGGTTTCTTTTCTTCAAATTAGCCATCTCTTTTATTTCTATCACTTTCAGCTTTCTCCACCACATTTCAAAGAAATCTGGCAAGTTGGTTATTACAAGATATGCTCCCACATTTCCTTCTCATTTTACCTAGAAGAATTCCAGGAAACCAAAGCTTTTGTAAGCGCCGTATGTCACACATCAACCACGTACTCCTCTACGCCTAGCTCCATGTCTACAACACAGATCTGAAGGTAGTTGTCAGAACAGCAACTACAGAAGAACAGCTCTGTGAGGCCCCCAACACAAGTCACAGCTACCGATGGTGGCCGAATCGCATTATGGCTTCCCACCCCACTTAATGCCCAGCGCCGCTTGCCCTCCCGGTCCTGCCGCATGCTGGCGGCATGGGCCCCAGCCTGACTCACGCTACGTGGGGATGACCCACAAAGAGCAGAGCGCGGCTCCCACAGGCCACGGCCGACGCAGGGTGGTCTGCGACGCCGCCAGCCGGGCGGTGCCCGAGGCCCCGCGCCCGCCGCCCCTGCGCACCTTCTTTGGTCTGGGCGTTGGTGATCTGCAGGTCGCAGCTGGCCGCCTTCAGCTCCTCGCGGCCCATGATCTGGTGCTTGAGGTCACACCGGGAGATGTGGAGGCCGTTGAAGGTGACCATGTCATGGTTCAGCTTGGAGGCGAACTTGTAGTTGGGGCCAGGAGGTGCCTGCTCCGTGATGGCGTCTACCGCGGCAGACAGCGTCGCGGCCGCTGTGCCAGGTGAGGGCCCGCGGCGGTTCCTCCTCCACCGAGGAGGCCAGGGCAAGCTGCGCGGGCTGAGCTCGAGCGGGCCAGTGGCGCTCAGAGGCTGCGGCGCTCCGCCATGGCCTTCCTGGCCGACAACCGCACGGGCCGCTGCGAGCGTGTCACTGTGCACACGCAACGGCACACTGCACCCACCCCCCGCGCCTCACGTGACCCAGCGCATTATGACAAAAGGCCCACGTCACGTGGGCGTGGCGGCCCCGCGCTCTTCATCCTAACACCAAGCGCCCCCGAGGGGAGGGGGGGCCCGTCAGCCCCGGGCCTGTCACCACCCCGGGCCGCTGGTCTCCCTGCTGTCCCCTGGCCTGTCACCACCCGGTGTCCTGCCACCCCCCAGGCCTGTCACTGCCTGGTGTCCCTCCTGTCACCCCCCAGGCCTGTCCCTGCCCAGTGTCCCTCCTGCCACCCCCCTAGGCTGTCACCACCTGATGTCCCTCCTGTCACCCCCCAGGCCTGTCACTGCCCGGTGTCCCTCCTGTCACCGCCCGGGCCCATCACCGCCTGGTGTCCTGTCACCCCCCAGGCTGTCACCACCTGGTGTCCCTCCTGTCACCCCCCAGGCGGTCACCACCTGGTGTCCCCTCCTGTCAGCAGCCAGCCAGGGCAAGACAGCCTGGGGCAGATGCAGCGGGCTTGGCCGTGTGGCGCTCGGCTGCCCGCGGTGCAGGGCCGGCAAAGGGAGGGGACATCTCAGGGTGCTTGAGTGTATCTTGTGGCATTCATGGAAAGTTCAGTCAAAGAAGCCAATGACCATTTATGTTTATGGCCACAGACCAGTCCCCTGCCCCCATTTTTTAACTCCTCCCTCTCTGCCTTTAGCCCATCACTATTTTTTGCTTTCTCTTTCTCTGTCTCTCTCCCTGTCTGTAGTTTCTAATTCCTCCCTGTCTGTCCTATAGCCTGCTGCTATTTTTTCCTTTCTCTCCATCTCTTTCTCCTGCTCCCTCTCCTTCTCTTTTTTCTATCGCCGTGTCCTGCTTCCTGGCCTTATCTTAATGTTAGGGTTAGGGGCTAGGGTTAGGGTTAGGCTTAGGGTATCGTTAGGGTTAGGGTTAGGGTCGGGGTTAGGATTATGGTTCGGGTTTAGGGTTAGGGATAGGCTTAGGGTTTCGTTTTAGGGTTAGGCTTAGGGCTTAGGGCTTAGAAGTAAAACTGTCCCAAGCACTTACGCCTCCATCAAGGACCACATGCCCTGAGGCTTGTGATGACTGTTGGATGGCTTTCCCTCCCCCCGATGGAAACACCTCTCAGTTCTCTGTGCTCACACCAGGGAAGGAAAGGCAATACACCCCCATATCTAAAGGCATGGCACTCCAAGCAAAGGTAACGTTTCGTTTCTTTAGATGAACTGCCTGGCCAGTTACAACACCTGCTTATACTGACTTCATCCACCCTTACCCGCAAAACATTGTGACAGGCTGAGTCAGCGTGGAGAGTCAGGTGAACTTTGACGCACACACTGCTACCATAGGACTGGATTTTTAACCTATTTACATTTATCCGTCGCTTTGAAGCTGCCCAAGGGTCAGCATGCCCTTGCTACTGGAGGTTCTTGCTCTGTGCAGGCACTAAGGAAGACATTTCTGGTGACAGATTATTTCTAACGGGTAAAGCACAGCAGAACACACTGTTCATGAGCTGCTGAGAATCGTCCCCCAGGCATAGCAGGAACAACGGCAAAGCTTGTATATTTAAGATGCATCTGAGTTACCTTACCATTAAAATACACCACCACCAGACAGTGCTCTAGACGGAAGGCTGACATCAGTGTACAAGGACAGTCCCTTCTGGACATCTCGCTCCTGGGTAGAAGTCCTAGAGACTTCCTTTAAGGACAGAAATCCAAAGAGCTACAATAAGCCTTTTAAATTCAGCACAGCAAACAAAAAGCAAACAAACAAAAAATGACAGGAAACCCCTGAGGCACTGATGAGGAACACAAGGTCTCCCCTTGAGTCCACTACCCCTCACAAGACTTACTCAAAATTACTCAGTTGCTTACTCAAAAGCAATAACCAACAAGCCATGTACCCTTGGGGAAGCCCTTGTCCTTCTGTGCCGCTGGTGGCATCCCACCATTTCTTTGGGAGTCCACACAAATTCAGAAGTACACTTAGTCCTCCGGCAGTCATTACCTATGGACCCGAACTCCTCCCACACCCCAGAAGTGGCTGTCGGTCATCTGGCAGTCATTCTCCACAAACTGCAAGCCCTCCATACCTAACCACCTCCCTAGTGACTCAGTGGAAATGAGCTGGACCACAACAGAAGTGACACTGCCCGGCCCGGTCACACAGATTAGACCACAAACGGTGGTTACAAGACAGAAAATGCAACACAAACCACAAGGACGGCAAAAAAACAAGCAGAAGACACATCACACAAAAACCAAAGACCCCTATCCAAACCCTAAAAACGCAAACAAGCTACAAAAGGACTTTCCAAAAAAAAGACCACCCAGAACACAACATAAGGCAAAACCAACCTAACCCCAGGAACCCAGCGCTTGCAAACCCAGATCCTGACCATAACAATAACATGCTTTAATCCTAAGTCGCGTAAACTCCCATAACCCTCAAACCCCATAACCCTAGCACGCTGGAACCCTAGCGCCCCATATCCCTAGCACATTGTAGCCCCAAGATATCAAAACATTGAACACAAACTCCCTGGAGGTCTCTCTCTTCAGGTGGCCCCAGATCTCAGACACCACAACTCTGAAGTGGGGGTGCCCACCGTGCCCAAGTGGAAGATCCACCAGGACAGCACCAGCATCCATCTTCACATCATCCGTCACGCCCTGAAAAAGTGCCCAGGCTGGACACTCCTGGGGAGAAAGGCGGAGGCACTCGGAGACTTTGAACCGGCCAGCCATGGCCACAGGGCTTCAGCTCATCATGTCTGTGTCAGAGCCACCAGGCAGGTGACCCCGTCCCCCCTGCGAAGACCCCTTGGGGTAGCCGTACCCAGCACCAGCTGGCTGGATACGGCCTTTGCTCTATGGGGAGGTGCTCCCTGGGAGCAGGGTCTCTCACGGGGGAACTCACAGCTCACCTGGGCTGCTCTGCGGCCACCGGACGCCTTTGCTGTCAGGTGGCTCTCAGCACCTCTCTGCCAACGGCTGTCACCTCCCTGCGGGACGCTCTCCAGCGCACGGTCCGTCTCCACTGGGTCTCCCTGGGGACAAAGATCGGAAGGGAGGGATGGGGTTTGCTCTGTCCCCGTTCCCAGGGTGCTTCAGGAGAGACCTGCCACCCCCAAATGAGCTGTCTGACGTGGACACCACAGACGAGCTGCAGACGTGGGTCAGCACGGTGGCGGGGAGTGGGCAAGATGTCCTGCGGAGCCCCCGGCGCTGGCGGAAAGCAGAGCTGGAGACAATGGGGAGAAGCCCCAGGCAGCCGGCAGCTGGCGGTGGGGCCTGGCAGGGAGCAGCGCCCGCAGAAATGCCCGGCTCCTGGAGCCTCGGCCCCAGGGCTGCAGCCTCGGCACCTCCTGGGGCTTCGCTGGGAAAAACCAGGCAGGGGTGACCCTGACAGCCCGCACACGTACCTGGCCCCGGGATCTGGCAGCCTGTCCCTGTGCCCATCGCTGCCACGGGATCCAGGAAGCAGCGCCCCAGCCCTGGCGTGGCCCTGAGCCGCCTCTCAGGCCAGGCAGCAGGAAGCCGCGCCCCATGGCATGCTGGGAGCTGTAGGCCCGGGGCACGGGCTGCCGCGCGGCCATGTTGGTTCCCGGGGCATGCCGGGAGCTGTAGGCCTGGGGCACGGGGCTGCTGGGCAGCCATGTTGGTCTTGGGAGGTGCGGGCTCTGCTCCAGCTGCGGCCCAGCTGAGGTGAGGACAGGCACGCAGGTGGAGCTACCGAAGAGGAAGGGAGGAGAGCACAGACGGACAGAGAAAGAAGTGCTTGAACTGTAACATTTGCCTGGCAGTGCAGAGAGCGGGAGCTGCGGTGAGTCCCAGCCCCTCGGGGCCGTGTCACCCCTCTTCTGCATCGCAGTCCCTCCCAGCCCCCCCCTCCCATTTCCCTCTGTGTCATTTTTTTCACTTCCCCATACCTCTCTTCTTCTGTTGCTGTGTTCTGCTCCCCGTCCTCTCTTCTCCAAGTCCCTCTTTCCCTGTCGCTCTACCTGCCCCTGTCTTTTTCTTGCTGCCCCCCCCTCCTGCTCCCTGTCCCTCTTTTTGCCTTCCTCTGTCTCTGCCCTGCAGCACATTGCTGTTGTTTCTTCTCTGTCTCTTTGTCCTGGTCTGCATCCCGCTCTGTTTTTCACAGTCTCTCTGGCCTGTTCCCTGTCGTGATTTGTCTCTCTCTGCCTGTATGTCCCGCTCCCTGTCCTTGTCTTCCCTTCTCCCTCCTTCTGCTTCTCTCTCTCTTTGCCTCCCCCCCCGCCCTGCTCACTGTCACTGCGGTTTTCCATGCTGTATCCCACTGTCCCTGTCCTTCTTCCTGTTCATCTCTCTTCTGTCTCTCTCTGCTGCTCCCTGACCCTTCCCCTCCCCGCTTCCTCCATCTCTCTGCAGGGCTCCTGAGACCTCTCTTTCTTTCCCCATCCCTCTGTGCTGCTCACTGTCCCTGTTTCTCTCTTTCTCTTCGTTGTTATTCTTGTCTGTCACTCTGTCCTTCTCCCTGCCCCTATTCCTTTTTCCTCCCTCTCCTTTCTTCTGCCCACCGCAGGTTTTCTTGCGATCTCTATCCTGCCCCTAGCCCTTAGTTCTCTCTCTCTTCCTGCCTCCGTCTCCCTCTTTCTGCCTCTCTTCCTCTTTTCCTGCTGCTTCTTTCTCCATCTTTGTCCAGATCCCTGTCCTCTTTTTTCTCTTGCTGTCCTTTTGTCCTTTTTCTCTTTTCTCTCTTTCTCTCTGTCCCATTCCCTGCCCCACCCTTTCTCACTAAACCCCGCTCTCCAGCTGGCTGTGCCTTCTTTCCTCTCTCTCTCGCTCTCTAGTTCTCCTTTCTTCGTCTCTCTGTCCCACTGCCCATCACAGCTGGTTTTGTCCTCCAGTGGTGTCCTGCCCCCTCTTCCTTTTTTCTCTCGCTGTCATTCTGGCCTCTTCTTTTAAATTCCTCCATCTCGGTCCTGCACCCGTCACTGTTTTTTTCCTCTCCTGTCCCTTTGTCTTGCTCCCTGTTCCCCGTTCCTGTCTCTCCTTCCCTTTGTTCTGCCGCCCATCTCTGTTCCCCTTCTTGCTCCATCTCTCTGCCCTGCTCCCTGGCCCTCTAAGTCTCTCTCTGCTTCTCTCTCCCGCTCCCTGTCTCTCCCCCACCCTATTTTTCTGTCCTACTCCCTTTTCAGGTTCCCCCCGCCCTCACTTTGTCCTGCTCCCTGCCGCGGCTATTTCTCACTCCATCTCTGTCCTGCAGCCCAGTGCTGTTTTTTCCTTCCATCTCTCTGTCCTGCTGCCCAGCCCAGGCTCTTTTACCTCCTTCTGTGTCCTGCTCCCCGTCCCTTAGTTTTGCCTGTCTTTCCCTTTGTCCTGCCTCCCTGTGCCTTTCTTCTCTCTCTGTATCGCCCTGTCCTGCTCCCTGTCCTTGCCTTTCCCTGACAATCTGTGTCCTACTCCCTTTCCTTGTCTTTCCCTCTCTGCCCCCATCCTTCTTCCTACCTTTCTTTTTCTTCTCTCTCCCCCTCTGTTCCTGCAGCTTCTTCTTCTACCTCTGTCCTGCTCCCTGCCCCTTTTTTCCTCTCGCTGTCCCTCTGCCCTGCTTCCTGTCCCCATCGTTTCTTCTTTATTTCTCTGTCCCGCTGCCTGTCCCATCGTTTCTTGTTGTACTCCCCTGCCCCGTCCAGCTGGCTCTCCCTTTTATTTGTTCTCTCTTCCTCTTTTCTGCTTCTCGGTCCTCTTTTCCTCTTCCCCTGTCTCTGTCCTCCAGCCCGTTGCTGGCTTTCCCCCCCCTTCTTGGTCTCCATCAGGATCTGACCCTCTCTTTATTTCTCAGTCCCTTTGTCCTGCTCCCTGTCCTTCCTTCTCTTTCTCCATCTGGACGTCCTGCTCCCTGTCCCTGTCTATCCCTAGCCCACCCTTCCTTCTTCCTCTCCTTCCCCACGCCCATCTCTGCCTCTCTGTCCTGCTCCTTGACCCTACTTTTTCTTCCTCCATCTCTCTGCAGGGCTCCTCATCCCTATTTCTCTTGATTTCTCCAGCTCTCTAGCCTTTTCCCCATACCTTTCTTTCTCTCTCAGCTCCTCTATCTTTTCTCTCATCATATTTTTCTCTTTCTAGTCCACTGTCCTTCTCCCCGTCAACTTAAGCTGAGTGACCAGGTGTCCCTGGGCTCTGGTATTTCCTTAGCATTGCCCTAGGGAAGATCTGTGGTTTTAGGGCTAGGGATCATTTAGGAGCTGGTCTCCTTACGTAGGCAGCGGAGCTAGGCATAGTTAAAGCAGAGGTTGTTCTCAGCTGGTGCTCTGTGCGTCCTGTTGAAAGAGCAGGCTGTGGGCCTTATTTTGAAGGAAAGTTTCTTGTTCTGCGCTTATTGCTCCACGGGACACTGCACAGAAGTGGTGGTGGGGTCTGGAGAGACAGATGGGACCTGCTGTGATTCCTAGTAAATGTGAACTTGAACGAGACCAGACTGACTGCATATGGTTTTCTTCTCAGCTCCAATTCCAACCTACGTGCTCGGCGCTAATGAAAAAAGAGACCCTGAGCTGCAAATGAGCAGACAACGTCACTCACTTAGGTCACCGTGCAGTTGGTCTGTGATAAGGGATGTGTACTTCCATGACGGTGCTTTCGTGAACGTTCTCTGGTCTTGCCGCTTCCAAGCCCTCCCTTTTTCCAGACATTTTAAGATGGCATTTCTTATTCTGGGGTTCAGGCTGGAGTTGGACTTAATGTTGAACAGCTGATATCATGGGCTCCGTAAAATGTGAGAGAGAACCCTGCTTTGTTGTTGTTGTTGTTGTTTTCTAACACGCCCTAAACTTTGCTAAGCAAAGGGAGGAGTGGTTGCAAGAGTCTGTTCTTTGAGAGTGACGTATTCCTGTAGCGTGCCTGTCTTTGTATGGTGAAGGTTTCCTACCTGCAGTATGATTTTGCTGAGCTGTGAGGCTGTATTGGCGTAGCAGAGGTAAGAAGTGGCGTCTTTAAAGGTCATGCAACTGTAGCAAAACTAGCGGGAGAAGCTAGTTCCTTCCCTGACAAAACTAGTAGCAAGTAAAAGCATTTGCTATTGGCTTTTTTATGCAATGTTCACACAGAGCTTTTGGTATTGATTGATTTTTGGGAAGCAAGACAGCAGTGAGGAAAGAAAACTGGGGCTTCTTCACCGTAGGCGGGGTTCAAGCCTTTGCGCTAGAACAGGTCTTCACTAGAGTTTACAAAAAGAGAAGATGAGCTGTCTGTAAGGAAAGTTTCAGTAGAAGTAAGGCTAGATTTGCAGAATTTGGTCCTCCGTATCTGTTGCAAATAAGAGATGACTTGGCAGTGTTTACATCTGAAGTGCATGCCGGTGTGTTAATGCAGGCCGTCGAGGTCTTTTCAGGGGTACTTCTGGACTGCAGGTTGCGTGCGTGGGGGGCACCATGTCCCAGGATGAGCCAGTTTTAGCTCAGAGGATGTGACAGAATGGCAACCATCTTTGTGGTGGACCCCTGTCATGGTTTAACCCCAGTCGGCAACAAAGCACCACACAGCCGCTCACTCGCCCTCCCCCCAGCAACGGGATGGGGGAGAGAATCAGAAGAGCAAAAGCAAGAAAACTCACGGGTAGAGATAAGAAGAGTTTAATACTTGAAATAAAATAATAATAGCAATAATAGTAATACTAGTAACAGTAATAATAGTAACACCAATAATACCATAATATTACCAATAATAACACCAATAATAACAATAATAACAATAATAATAATAATAACAACAATAATAACACCAATAATAATAATAATAGTAATAATAAAAATAATAACACTAATAATAATAATAATAATAATAATAATAATAATAATAATTTGTAATTAAAATGAGAGAGAGAAAGAGAGGGAGAGAGGATCAAGAATAAGAACCCCAATCCTAACACTAACACCAAACCCTCACCCTAACTCGAACCCCTAACACTACCCGTAAACCCTATGCATAACACTAAGACCTCACCCTTACCCTAAGCCTAACAGCGAAACCTAACCCTAAATCTGAACCCCAACCCTAACCCGAACACTAACCCAAATGCTAACCCTAACCGTAAACCTAACCCTAACTCTAACCCTAACCCTATCCCTAACCCTAAACCCGAACCATCCTAAACCCAACCGTAAAACTAATGCTAACCCTAAGCCTAACCCTAACCCTAAACATAACCCTAACCTTAACCCTAAACCTAACCCCTAACCATAACCCTAACCTTAACGCCTAACCCTAACGTTAACCCCTAACCCTAATGCTAACCCTAACCCCGAACTCTAGCCCTAATCCTGAACCCTAACCCTAACCCTGAACCCCAACCTAACCCTAACCCCGAACCCCAACCTAACCCTAACCCCTAAACCTAACCCTAATGCTACCCGTAAACCCTACGCATAACACTACGACCTCACCCTAATACTAACTCTAACCCCAATACCGAACCCTAACTCTAACCCTGAACCCCAATCCTAACCCTAAACCCTAACCCTAAACTTAACCCTAACACTAACCCTAAACCTAACCCTAATGCTACCCGGAAACCCTAAGCGTAACATTAAGACCTCACCCTAAACCTAACACTGGACCCTAACTCTAACCCTTAACTCCAGTCCTAAGCCTAACTCTAACCTTAACCCTAACCCTAACACTTAACCCTAAATTGAACACTTAACCCTAACCCTAACCCTAACCTAACCTTAAGCCTAACCTGAATCATAAAGCTCTAACCCTAATGTTAACCCTAACCCCGAACCCTAACCCTAATCCCAAACCCTAACCCTAACCCTGAACCCCAACCCTAACCTTAACGTAATGACCCTAACCCTAACTCTAACCCTAACCCTAATGCTACCCGTAAACCCTAACTGTAACACTAAGACCTCACCCTTATACTAACGCTAACCCCAATACCGAACCCTATCTCTAACCCTGAACCCAATCTTAAACCCTAACCCTAACCTTAACGCTAACACTAACCCTAAACCTAACCCTAACGCTACCTGTAAACCCTAAGCGTAACATTAAGACCTCACCCTAACCCTAACACTGAATCCTAACTCTAACCCTTAACTCTAATCCTAACCCTAACTCTAACCTTAACCCTAACCCTACCCCTAAACCTAACACTTAAACCTAACCCTAAGCCTAACACTTAACCCTAAACCAAACACTTAACCCTAACCGTAACCTAACCTTAAGCCTAACCTGAATCATAAAGCTAACCCTAGCCCTAACCCTAACCCTAAGGCGAAACCTCACCCTAAAACAAAATCCTAACGCTAACCCTAACCCCAAACCGTAACCCTAACCCTAACATCAAACCGTAACACTAACACTTTGGCATAACCCTAACGTTAAACCTAAACGGAACCATAAAACTAACCCTCACATAACACCGAACCCCTAATTCTAACCGTAACCCTAATGCTAACTCAACCTCAAACCGTAATCTTAAGACATCACCACAACCCTACCCCTACCCCTACCCCTACCCCTAACCCTAAAACTAAACCCTAACCCTATCCCCTAACCCAAACCCTAACCCTAACGCTAAGCCTATCCCTAACTGTAACCCTACGCCCTAACCCTAACGCTAACCCTAACCCTAAAACGAAACCATAACCCTATCCCTAACACTAAACCTGAACCATAATCCTAACCCCAACGATAACCCTAGGCCTAACCCTAACCCCAACCATAACCCTAACCTTAAACCCAACCATAACCCTAACCTTAACCCCTAATCCTAATTTTAAGCCCTAACCCTGATGCTAATCCTAACCCCGACCCCTAACCGTAATCCCGAACCCTAACCCTAACCCTGAACCCCAACCTGAACCCTAATGACCCTAACCCTAACTCTAACCCTAACCCTAATGCTACCCCAAACCTAATACCGTAACCATAACACCTCACCCTAAACCTAATGCGAAACCTAATCCTAAAATTAAACCGCAACTCTAAACCTAAACCCTAACCCTAAAAATTAATGCTACCCCTAACCCAAACTGAAATCCTAACCCATAAGCGTAAACCCAATGTAACCCCTAACCATAACACTAAGCCCTAACCCTAACGCTATCACAAACCTAATACCATAACCGTGAGACCTCACCCTAACCCTAATGCGAAACCTAACCCTAAAACTAAACTGCAACCCTAACCCTAACCCTAATCCTAATACTTAATGCTAACCCTAACCCAAACTGAAATCCTAACCCATAAGCATAAACCCAACCATAACCCCTAACCATAACACTAATCCCTAACCCTAACCCTAAACCCAAACCCTAATCCGTATCCCAAACTCTAACCCTAACCCTGAAGCCCAGCCCTAACTCTAACCTTAACCCTAACCCTAACCCTAATGATAAGCCCTAACCCTAATGCTAACCCTAACCCCAAACCCTAACCCGTATCCCAAACTCTAACCCTAACCCTGAACCCCAGCCCTAACTCTAACCTTAACCCTAACCCTAACCCTAATAAGCCCTAACCCTAATGCTAACCCTAACGCCAAACCCTAACCCGTATCCCAAACTCTAACCCTAACCCTGAACCTCAGCCCTAACTCTAACCTTAAACCTAACACTAACCTTTACCCTAACCCTAACCTTAAAACTAAACCCTAACCCTAAACCCTAACCCAAACGCTAACCCTAACCCTAAACCTAACCCTAACGCTAAGCCTATCCCTAACTGTAACCCTACGCCCTAACCCTAACGCTAACCCTAACCCTAAAATGAATCCCTAACCTGATCCCTAACCCTAAACCCAAACCATAATCCTAACCCCAACCCTCTCCCTAATCCTAACGATAACCCTAAGCCTAACCCTAAACCTAACCCTAACCCTAACCCTAAACCTAACCATAACCCTAAGCCCTAACCCTAACCCTAACCCTAAAATGAATCCCTAACCTGATCCCTAACCCTAAGCCTAACCCTAAACCTAACCCCAACCCTCTCCCTAACCCTAACGATAACCCTAAGCCTAACCCTAAACCTAACCCTAACCCTAACCCCTAACCATAACCCTAATGATAAGCCCTAACCCTAATTCTAACCCTAACCCTAACCCATATCCCGAACTCTAACCCTAACCCTGAACCCCAGCCCGAACCCCAGCCCTAACTCTAACCCTAAACCCTAACCCCAAACCCTAACCCAAACCCTAACCCTAACCCTAAAACTAACCCTAACCCTAACCGTAACCCCAAGCCCTAACCCTAACCCTAAACCTAACCCTAAAATGAAACCCTAACCCGATCCCTAACCCTAAACCCAAACCATAATCCTAACCCCAACCCTATCCCTAACCCTAACGATAACCCTAAGCCTAACCCTAAACCTAACCCTAACCCTAACCTTAAACCTAACCCCTGCCCCTAACCATAACCCTAATGATAAGCCCTAACCCTAATGTTAACCCTAACCCTAAACCTAACCCTCACCGTAACACTGAGCCCTAACCCTAACCCTAACCCTAAACTTAATCACAAACACTATAACTGATGTAAATGAGCAATATCAGGGCAGCAAGTCAGGTTCTTTAAATCCTTGCTTTCTCTCTTCCCTTCTCTCTTCTTGCTTTCTCTCTTCCGTTCGAGGAGATTTCCATTCGAGGAAGCTTTAGCTAGTTTTATTATATTGTCTGTCTTAGGAGGAACAGCCACTTCTACTTTCCGCTTTGTCTTGTCAATTTTTGCTTTTGGCTTATCCTTCTCTTTTTTCTCCTTTTCAGACATCGGTTTGAAAGCAATAGAATCTGCTTCCATAGGCTCATCTCTCACAGGGGTGGCATCATCTCTGCTTGGGCCATGAACAGGGAGTCCATTTTAACGTCTTCTGCTGGAACTGGCTCTCTTGGTTTTCTCGCACCTGCTAACAACTCAGTATTGGGAAATCCTTCATCCTCATCCCTTTTTCTTCTCTTTTTATGCTTATTTCCTTGGCCATCTCCTAGTGGATTTTTCACCTCCTTCTCTTTTGATTTTGTAGGATCCTTGATGCCATGGCTCTCTCTTTCAGAAGGTTTTTCAGGGTAATTTCCAGCTATATTGTGATTTTGGTGGCTCTGCCAAGCAGGATAATCCTCCCTACGTCCCCGAGCATATGGTGAATTCTCTTGTCTGGTCCCAGGTGGACCAAACCTACCTGGAGAAAAGTTCTCTCTGTTTACTGGAGGGTGAGGTTGAGCGCCAACAGCATAGCCCTTGTAAAACTTTCCATGCCGTTCTCTGTAGTTCCTTTCCCATTCCCGGTACCTTGCCTTTTCAAATGGATCTCTACAGTCAAGAGATCTGCCATAGTAAGCTTTCAGATCATATGGTGGAACTTCTCTGTATCTGTTAAAATACTCCCTTCCTCCTTCCCCTTGAGGTATAGTCTGTTTAGTGGGAGACTGGCCTCTAAATACTGGAGACCTTGACCGTGAATGGCATCTTCTGTATGGGGGTGACCTTGACCTTGAACGCTGATAACCGTGTGACCTTGACCTAGAACGATAGTTACGCCTCTTCCCTTTGCCTCTTCTTGGATACGGCAGCAATCGCGAGTAGGAACGAGAATGGGAAGGACTAAATGAGCGAGAGTAGGAGCGAGTGCGGGAAGAACCTGATCTTGATGTGGAGCAGGTAGACGAACTTGTAGAGTAAGGTGAAGCACTATAAGGAGACTTGGACCTGGAAAAAACCACAACACACAGAAAAAGAAATGAAGTTAATTCAAAACAGTCATTCTCCCCAATTTTTTTCCTCCCAAATTTGGTTTGGGTTTTTTCCTCTCCATACGCTTATGTCAAAGCTTCTTTCAGCTGCTGACATAATGCTACTGCAAATTGAGGAATTTGATAACATTTTTCAATTCCATTTGTCTTGTTTTAGTTATGCATGCTTACTATCTGCAACGAAAAATTCTATTGGAAAAAACACTGTCATTTTTCCTTATGTCAGATGCACTTTAGTGTAACTGCAGTCCGATATGCTGTTGAAATACAAACGTGAAAAACAAGGCAACTTCATTGAGCCAAATACTTCCTCCTCTTTAAGTCTCCGCTGTTCTCTGTAAAACTCCTCCCTAGATAAGGGAGGCCAATGGCATCCTGCCAACTTAAGCATTTTTCTCCCTGCTTTCTGTTCTTTAGAGACTACGCTCATTTCCTGATCCTCATACTTGCCTTCCACATCCTCACCCCCAACAGTTCATTCAGTCTTCTCTCCCTATACTCAGCTTTGCACCTGTGGATGGAGGCTGCCCACACTTGAAAGAGACTCCCATCTCCCGTGGGCCAAGTGCCCACTGCTCCTCTGCCACTCCTTGATACACTTAATACATCACACTTCTGATCTTCCAAGTACTGCACAGATATTAACTAATCTTCTCTGGAACTTCTTTTAACTTCTTCCACATACGCTTCCTATGTTGTTGCCTCATCATGAGGTATTTGGCCTGGTCCTGTCCCTGAATTGTTGTTTTCTTGCTGACTGAATTGGAGATATCAGACAACCTGTGGGATGGATCCTGGTTTTTCTTTTGATTTACCTTTAAGATTTTATAAACACAATGCACTCTTACAATCTGTCTATAACAAACATATAGCGAAAGGAAGGACTAGCTTGACGCTGCAGTAATAGGTAAAACAGACTCCTCTCTCTCCAACTGAGAGAAAGCGTCTTGGCTATGTGAGATGACTAAATTGAAGAAATTCAAAATTGTCATAAAAGAACAGTGTTGACTTTTCCAACCATTTGCTCATGCAGTATCAACTAAGTTGTTAAAAAAAGAATGTTGGAGGCTGATTCCTATTGGGAAATCAATTTCTTCAGCCCTATTTAGCCAGTAATGGAAAAGGTGGCTTTCCATCTGATCCTTTAATTATCTTTAATTTTTATAGGCAATTATGGTTTCCTCAAAAAGCGTTCATTTCTCAGAGTCCTGCTTTCAGTCATGTACCGGAGTTTTATTTTAAATAACCTTAGTGGAAGCACAGATGCCCTTTGTAAAAGCCAATTGAAATGAAGCCATTTAAAAATTAATTACCACTTGGATTCTCCACAACTATCTGTGCATACTTGCTTCATTATAAATCAGCTGTTGTATAAGTTATGCGTTATACAGCCTCTTTTAACAGGTGACAAGGAGTCATCTATTGAATTTCTGTAGAATACCTACACTTCCCAGCCTGGTCTGCCACCTGCTGAGCGAACTGGACTGGCTCTCATTGGATGACCTTTTGGAGTGGGGAGAGGAAAAAGAAAGAAATCCCATTCAGTTCCTCTGAAGGTAATTTTTTTAAAGAAATTCTGAAGTTACAGTTACTTACCAGTGTCGTGGTTTAACCTGGCAGGCAGCCAAATACCATGCAGCCGCTCACTCACTCCCCCCGCCCCCCCAGTGGGACGGGGAGAGAATCGGAAGGGTAAGAGTGAGAAACACTCGTGGGTTGAGATAAAGACAGTTTAATAGAACAGAAAAGGGAGAATAATGATAATAAATAATGATAGAATATACAAAATGAGTGATGCACAATGCAATTGCTCACCACCCGCGCTGACCGATAACCAAGTAGCGATCGGTACTTCCTGGATCACGCCTACCGTTCATATACTGAGCATGACGTCACATGGCATGGAATACCCCATTGGCCAGCTGGGCTGGCTGTCCTGATTATGTTCCCTCCCATCTTGTGTACCTAGCTCAGTCAGTAGGCACGGGAACTGTCCTTGGACTAGGAGGGCACTTAGCAACAACTGAAAACATCAGTGTGTTATCACCATTCTCCTCATACTAAATCCAAAACACAGCACTAGGAAGAAATTTTACCCTATCCCTGCCGAAACTAGGACACCAGTTGTGGGTATTGCTTGTCCTTGGGGGCCCAGAAGACTTGGTAATGCTGGTTGTCTTTGTACGGGAACCTGATAGACATCTCAAAAAACCATTAGTAGGCTTGAGTTCTGAAGGTTTTAACCAACTCTCCCGTGGAGAAGAATGTGGATTAAATGCCTAACTATCCGTTTGTTGCAGACCACAGTAAGTCACCAGAGTTGGCTATATCATTTTCTATGAGAGAAATGAATCCCACCTCTCCTTTGCCAGAGGGTAAATGTAAATTGCAGGCTCAGGGTAAAGTTCGTCTCCGAGTAACTACATTTTATAAATGGAAGAAGTCTATTTCCTACAAAACGAGATCCATGACAGAAACACAGAAGTGCTACCAAGTGCATTTTAAAACAGCCACTCCTGTCAGCACACAGCAGTATTTTCTTAGTTTATAGCAAGAGGAAAACTTCAGTCTGTTTCACACATGGGATTTGATAAAAGTCAGAGGGGGCGGAAATCTCAGTCCAACAGCTACTTGTTAAATTTTGCAAGAAGCCTTTGAAACATAAACCAAAAGCAAAACGAGCTTTCAGAGAGAACGACTCCACTGCAAACACTACTGAAATGTTTTGCAGAAATACAGATTCTTAGCATACCACACGTTTAACCAACTTCCAGGGGCACGAACAGCAGGACCACCCTATTTTAATATTCAAAAGTATCCCAGATTCTATGGTTAAGCACAATGACAGTGCTTCCTGCCCCGTAATTACAGATGCTGGCCAACTTGGTTGCATAGCCACTCAGACATGCACGCATGGTTTCTCTCGCTCACTTTTTGGCCAGTCCAATTAATTCCATACTTACGCATTAATAGTTGGTATTGCGTATTTTCCAGTGTTTGTCAGCATAGCACCCTTTGTATTGGGGTCTTTCACCTCCATCATGAAACTCCTTGGAATTCCTGTGCTCTTTAATTCTGGGAACAGGCTCAACATTTTTGTCCTGTTAAGAAAAGAAATGCAGACATATCCCCTTTTAAGACCCACACTTAAAATGACATTTCAATGATTATTTTAAGCAGCAAAGGCCTTTAATCCTCTCCTTTTACCCAGCATAAGGGTTGCTCGACTAAAATACTTATTTTCCTAAATGAATATAGCCAGGATGTTCCAAAGGCTTGAGCAGTGTTTTGAACTCATTCCATTCTTTGGCTTAAGTTCAGGTTCTTTAAGGGTGAAATATCCCTTAGCTCACCATCCCCTCAGAAAAGAGATACAAACCCGCTCCTCCTCCAAAGCGCAATTCAGAGCACAAATATTCAATAGATGGGGTCAACAGAAACATCTTGGTTTTACATGAAATACTAAAAACTGTGAACTGTCATTAAACAGAGTTAAAACCAGAAACATTTCCAGTAATATTGAAATATATAAAAATATGCATGAAAGTGCACAGAGCAAGATCTGTGGACATACTTAATGTCTATGACCTAGAAAAAAGAAAAGTTTACATTTATAATGCCAGGTTTCCCTTGGATTTTGAAGGGCTTTGCAACATTGCCATATGAACCTCTGTCTTTCACCCCAAGAGAAACAATTCTTAATATGAGTATTCATGGATTTGTTACGTAACTGCCAAGGTAAAAAAATGAAAAGCTAAGGAACACCAGAAGTCCCCCACAGTCTTACCCCATTTGTTGGGCAGTTCTTTATACAGTCGCCAGGTTTTCCGCAACGAAAGCAAGCAGATGATGGTGGAGGTGGACCCCAGGGTTTCTGCATGTAACTAAAAGGGTTTGGGGCAAAGAAGAAAAAGGTATGCACGTGTCTCTCTCGTTAAAACAAACTACTCTACAATCTTTCCATAATCTTCAAAGAACAGATTTGACATTATCAACACTTACTTGATTGGATCATATTCCTGGCAAGACTGTAGCATCATAGCTTTTATTTTATCTTCTTCGGAAGCATTGGCTTCAGCCAGATTGGCACTCTGTTTAACAGGTAATTATTTAACACATACATTAGAAACACATTTAAGCCCACACTGCCAAAGAGAACACCACTCACCCAACCCTGTAAAGAGCAGCACAACGCCAGCTGAGGTTGCATGAAAACAGCTGCTTATATGAAACAGAGTTGTCCAAAAGATGTTCTGGGGAGTCCTTACATCATCACAGGCTGTTTATGTGCCTGTTAACCTACTTGAAAAGAGCATTCCTGGCCACTCAAAACCTTAGGCTCTTCATGTTCCCCCCCACTAACTTCTTCATAGGAAGCAAGTTAACTACAATAAGCAAAATCTGCAGTTTTTTTCCAGTTGACCGTGTCCTTTTAACATACAAATTGTAATATAAATGTTATGCAGAACTGGATCTTCAAATTATTGAAGCCAGCTGATTTTTTTAAAGTAGTATTTGTTCAAATGTTTTTATTACAGACTAGTACAGATACAAGCAGGGTCTAAGGGAGTGACTGTAAATGATTTGGACCCTCAAGCACCTATCATTCAGATCAACCACTCATGGTTTTGGTTTTAGATGCATTCATTCACAAAAGCAACCAACTTGTTTCAGCATTTTGTTAAAGGGCTGTTTCATATACACAGCTTTTTCTCAACTGTAACATAATCCAGATCGACATCTATGAAGTCATTTCCATTAACATTTACAGAAGACTTTACAGATACTTGACTAATTTGTTTGAACCCAAGCCGTTTACAAAACACATCCAAAACCCACAAGACATTACTAGGAATAGACCAAAATTCAAGATGGCATTTAATGCATAATAAAACAGAAAACTTTTTACAACACATTGCCTCCATGCTAAGCCAGTCTGCACTGAGGAGGTTAGAGTAAGGAACCGTCTGGAGCTGCTTTATCTTATGTTCCTCTATTTTTCTGAAATACTTACATTTTCTCAAAAGCTTAAATGTGTACACCACTTGGACAGTTTTTCACATTTTAGAGTAAAACTTCACCTGAGTTTACAGAACCAAGGACATGTTTAGGGACAGCGCTAACAGAGACCAATTTCTCCTGGTGGCTACCTTCCAAACTATTTTTTTTTTCTTACCAAATGTCCACAATTTAATTTCTGCAGTGAGAGAGGGAAGAAGTTACCAGTGGGAAGAGATTTTTCTTTCTGGGAAAGGAACTCCAGCCTTTATTTTCAGAAGAAAGGACTAGCTCCTCTGCATTAGGCCCTGCCTTCTCTAATCTTTGTAACTTTAAAGACTAGTAATTTAATTGGCTAGCACTACGCCTTTTCACAAAGTGCAATCCCTAGTGCTTTCCCAGACAAAGTTACATGTTGTTGAGCAAAAAATGCAAGCAGTTCCATAGCAAAACATGGCATTACAACAGTTTCAGAAGGTCACGTTTGCTAATATGCCACCCATACGCATCAGTATTTTCCTGTAAACAATTAGGTGCATTTACACAATTTACACAGTCTGCGATCAAACAAATTAGATTGTGTTGTCCACTGTATATATACTACAGTGTATGAAATTGTGCAGCATTCAAAGCATGGATCTATAACTGTAGCGCCTAGAAATTCAAAAATAGCCATGCAGTTGTCCGTGTTCCAGAAACGCTTCTATTTTGGCTCTTGCAAACCCCCCTGAAATGTCCGTCACTTACAGCCAATTAAATTCTTCTGTGAAAATTGTGTTACTTTCCAATGCAAAATGAACGAAAAGTATGAAAAACGGTAAACAGCTTCTGAAGTGCTTCTTCTTTGTGTCTTGAAGATGAGTAATACTGCAACATTACGTTGCGGCTGATAAGGTCCTCCCCCTTCTATCTTCCCAAACTGGCAACTACTCTTTACCAGGATAGTATCAAAATATACACACATTTTAAAGTTAAAAGAAATACTTTAAATTATTAAAAATTAAATTAAAGGTTTGTTCACATGACAACAGTTCTCCAGCTATAGATCACAGTATAAGATTTAAAAATACAAAGCAAACACTTTTTTTTAGGAATATATATGTACCTTAGTCAGCTGGGCCAGAGAAATAGATGCAGAAGAGTCATCAATCTGTTCACAAAAAATTAAACTCACATTCAAGTTCTACAATCAAAAACAGAGCAATAGTTAACCTCTACTGTAGTCTGACAGTCTGCACTATATCCTCCGAGTGTCACTGAAAGAGCCATTTCCAACCTAGTGTAGTTGGTATTTGTTCAAAACAAAGTCCAAACCTGTGACAGCTTAAGAGTGCCTATGTGGTTAAGGAGAAGAAGCTAAACTAACCAAACCCGCTGGAGATCAACTTATTGCTCCAGAATATCTCAGAGAGGGACCCTTGTCAAATGCTCACAGCTGCTTAAAAGTCGAAGGGGTAAGGAAGCTATCAATTTTCAGCTAAAAAGGATTTTTAAAAAATATTTATTTGAAAAGGAAGCATCACTACAGGAAACTTCTTTTCAGTGTGGTTTGTAAACTAATCAGCCAAGTATTTCCTTGTGTTACTTATTTCTGTTTTAGCAGCAGAACGACAGTGTCTTCAAACCTGAAGAAAAACGCTGCCCCTTTTCCAAATGTAAATTCAAAGTGGCAGTATCCTAAAGAAAAGCTTAGCCTTTGGGAAATTAAAGCAGCATCCAGCCCTGAAGTCACCCAGATCCAAAAACGTACTGCAGGCGGAGGTTAAGAAAAATGACAGGGATTTTACCCTTTACAAATGCACCAGGCTCTAACCTTGTGCCAAAATTTGTACACTGGGTTTTACGTATTTTCATTTGCAGACAAACTATTAAACTAAACTGCTTCATCTGATAAAGCGGAAAGGTCAAATGTAGAACTTTAGAATACCACTTTGTGTAGCAACGATATTTAAATTCACAGCAATCTATTAAAGACAGTTATGCACTCAGTTATGCACTCAAACAATATCGCTTCAATTATACAGTTCCAGGAACAAATACCCAAGTCTTTAAGGACATGAAAAGGAAGCATTTAGCTGCACAGAACTGTCCTCAAAACGTGTGGGACATGTTGGTTTTGGTATTTGTTTGAACCCCCGAGTCAAAAGTAAGAAACAGTACCATGTTTAACAATAATGGTTTCTCAGTGGTTTTTGATAACATTTTCAAAAACCATGTTCAGTTGTGCAAACCTTGAACCTACGTGATCTAAAAACGATTGTACATTATCTGTACAACACAAAGTCGTTCAGGAAATAGTCTAGCATATCCAGTATGAAATACAATGCATTACTAGGCACAAACACCAATATTCACATTAGATAGAACTGTGCAAATGATGGCATTACTCCGTTTCTACTATGCTGAATCAAATACATTGTATTTACAACATATACTATGTTTTACTGGAAAAGCTATTAAGTTAATGTTTGGAAAATTAATCCAAGGCTACCTTAAGTGCAGCGTGCAGCAAAAAGTGTGAGACTGTGTTTTTATATACTGCTTTTGATGTTCCACTTACTGGCTCAGTTTGACTTCTAGAAGAAGAAATAAAGGTGATCAGAACTTCAAATACAGCACTTGTACCAAAAACATAAAGCACTGAAAACAGATTATAAAACCTGAACATCAAAACTTTATGTTCTGATAGTCGAGTGAATCTGGAAATTTACTCATATACATAAACCGTTGTCTCTTGGTACATTCAGTGCAACTAAAAAAACCCCCCAGAATCCCATTTCTACTTTGTCACAAATTACTCTAAGGCTTACAGATATAGAACACGACCGTGCAAGGGGAAGTCCTCAGATAGTTTGTCTCTGCTACATAAGTATCAAAACCAGGAAGTCTGTACTACAGTTTTGTGTTCATAAATAATCAACCATCAAAATACGAAGGTAACTTTAGCCAATCTGTGTATCGCTAGTATTACAAATAGGTACCAGATGGAGTCCTTTAGTTTCTAAGAAAGAACAGTGATAGTCTAGACACTTCCAAAGTGTCTTAAGTGAAAAGTGTACTTAAGTGAAAAAAATCAGTCATCTGACAAATAACAACAATGTCAGCAGCATCGTCTTTAGAACAGTGTTTCTCTGTGGAAGCCCAAGCACTGTGTTCAGATATCTTAGCCATGAAAGTGCCAAACCACTAAATGTGTTACATATGCTATATGGACTAAAAACAGTAGTAGAAATGTCACCTGAAAGCAGGTCCTAGGCCTTTGTGCGATTTAGGAGACCTGTGACAAAAAAAAAAGGTCTTGGTTGCCAGAATTTGCTTCAAGATAATCTTGAAAATGCTACGATATTTTAGGAAATATTTATTAAATTTGAAAACTTGCTGAGATTCCACATACTCATTGATCTGTATCTGCACGCTACTCATCATGAATCAGCCATGCAACCATTGATGTCGTTAACAAACAATTCACACATCATCCAAAGTGTCCCATGAGCAGAGGCAATTCAAAGGCTGCTGTGCAACTGGTGTACAAATAGAAAGGCGCACGCTCCCTGCCACTGCTAGAACACCACCAGGCTCGCAACGACAGCCACGTACCTCCTGAAGTTGAGGAAGGACAAGGACATCCTTTAGATTACCACAGCATGGATTCTTCATACATTTACCTTCAAGAGCGTACTAAAAGGAGAGTAACGCATTTTTGAAGGCCTCTCCACCATTACAGCATACATTCATCATTCCCAAACATCCACCACTCTACCAGTTGTTTCTGCAATGTTCACAGCTGAAAGACTAGAAAGCTAATCTGCCTGGTTAATTTTCAGCGCTAGAACAGCGGTGCCGTTCCTTCCTTATCCCCTTATACATACAGGTATGTATCTGACCTTTGATGCTAGCCGCATCTATCCTCTCATTTTAGGGCAGCATTACAATACCAGGAGAGGGTGCCCGAAACAGAGGATGCACTGACAAGACAGCACTAAGCAGACGTGTTTAAATTAACCCCCAAAACAAGGCCACGTTTATAAGCACAGTGCTGCGGTGTCCAGAATTACTAGAGGGTGCCTGAAAACACTGCAACAACTACTGCAGGAATACGCCCAAAGTTGAGATGCAGAGCCACATAAATTCAGGGTTTTTTGCTTGCAGATGCCTCGTGGGTACCGGGAGGCTGCTGTACTCTTTGTTCGAGACACGGTGTAACTCATCCGTCTACTTGATTTATTGAGAACCAACATTAGAAAGACATGGCAAAACCACAAGCTAATAATATCTACTAATTGTGGTGGAGAGACCTATCTTTAAGGCGGCTGGAAAACGTGACCGTTCAAACAATGCTAATGTAGCTGATATAGAACTGGACTGTATGAATACATAAATGACAGCAGTAATCCTCTAGTCAGCACTGCATTGGAATAGCTGTAATTTTAATCAATACACCTGATTCTCTGTCCTCCGTAAATCTTAGGAATACAGAACCAAAACCCGGAGCACAGATACCAGCTTAGGGTAAAAACAGACGTAGCAAGATAACTAGTAACATTTGGTAATGTGCTAAACTGCTTACTGAGTTTCAAGTTTGGAAAGGATTAACTATTCCTTCATCGTACTTGCACAAAAGGCAATACACTTTAGGATACTGTTCTTTTTCTCTTGCCTGAAACGGACATTGTCTTGAGGAAACGCATAGGAATCGCTTACGAATGGAACTTCTTGTTTGCATCGTTCGCCAACTGGTAAACCTTGGTCTTTCCTCTATAGCTAGTATGCAAAAAACCCAGATTTGGGGCGTAAGAATACCTGCCATATCCCCCCCAAATGCCAGAAATAGTCAAACACTGAGAATCAGGCTCTTCTGAGATGGGAACAAAGTATGCGTTTACGCTACAATGCGTATCTGTCTTTACTATAAAAGCCATAAAAGCCAACACATATAATAAGGAATCTCTGCACGTCGAGGAAACAGGATCTACAACTTGGGTCTCAGAACAATCAACCCCAAGAACAAACCCAATAGAATAATCTTAAAAGTTACCATGGTTGGAGTTCGAACCCCATGACCCAGCAGGCCTAAAAATGTAAGTCCACTTTCGGACAGACACATTAAAATCTACCCCATGCCAACAAAAATTAACAGCAGCTTTAACAAGAAAGAACGCCTCTGTAAACTAATATCCATAAAAAAAGTTAACACACTGAAACCCCTAACAAAGAATACAATGTTTTATGGATACTTACATAACATCGGTTTTGCCGGTAGCTTTAACTCCTCCGACAGGGATTCTTCTAACAATTACCGATGAGTTCTTAGGAATCAGGGCATTCTCATCTGTGTATTCTGAAAACAACATAAATACAGAGAAAAACATCAGTCAATTCGTAAGAATGCATGCTCATATGTAATTACGTAGCACTTCGCAGAATCCCTTTACAGATACAAAAGCAAAATTTTATATGTAACATCACGCTTTCATCGTCTCAACACACTAACAGTATATTTCAAGAAATCTTGGGGTTTGAGAATCAAACACAAGCAGCAAAATCTTTTTCCTTTTTTTAGAACAGTTTGAATGCCAACAGCAAAATGGACTCAAAGGTCACTAAAGGAGAGTCTGCTAATGCACGAGGTTCTTTCCTGACCTAGCTTAAAGTTGCTTTTGCTTCCGTTAGGCTACAAAACCCATAGATCTTTGGAGAAAAACAAACCACAGCAAAGTCTCACCTGCCTAAACCAGATTCTAAAGTCTGACTAGCTTGCCCTGCCACCAAACAGGCACTTAGCTAAAGCACGAGAACTCTGCGCCATTGCTTTCATAGCTGTTAACTAAAAACCAGTCACCTGTGCTGCCAGTGCTCAAGCCTGACAGAACACAGAAGAGAGCCGGCCGCCTCTGCCTGTTTCTTGGAGCTTAATCCATCAACAACCACACTTCTCAGCTGCTCAGGGCTTTACGTTTAAATGGAAACAGAACTGGCAGTGCTAGAATTTGGATCACAGACATTTTGGGGTTTTTTTGAGCTTGCTTTCACAAGTAGGGCAGAATTGGCTCAAACTCAAGTGGTATCTCCCCTCTTAAGCTAATCATCTAGTTTGAATTAACCAAAGGGACGTGAATTCGTTCGATCGATTCCCTTTTTGCAGAGCAGAGAGGCCCAAACGAAATTACTTAGGAAGACAGCCTTGAAAAGCCTTTCAGGAACAGCGTGTGCCTGAAGCTCTCCATGCTTTGCCTTGGCTTACACCCTGTTAGTCTTCTGAAGAGGAGGAAAGCCTTCTGACCTTTTACATAAGGCCCAAACAAAAAAAACCAACTACCTGAGACACTTGGACTGAGTAAGCTTAAAATGCAAAGATCTCTCCATAAGAATGCTTTTTCTATTGTACTTACACAAGCTGGATAGGACTGAATATTTTAAAGCACTATCAGCAGGCATCCCCTGTAATCTGCCTACAGTTTTAAATATTCAAAGCCCTTACCTTTGCAGAGCGAATCAGAACAATGGTCTGAAAACCAAAGATACTGTATACCTCGTCAAGCCCTGTCAGGTGGCATCCCTAAGACCCCTAACGTTGTGCTGTTAAGGCTCTTCACAGACACTCTCCTGAAAATAGTTTAAGTATCTGCAGATAAACAGCAAGCTTTAGGTCCAACCACTTTAAAGGCTAGGGCTGAAGTTACAGTTACCGCAGTGTACATACTACTCTCTTTAAGTTTTAGACATGAAACAGGAAGAGGAAAAAAAACACTAGTACACATTTTAAAGAAAAGCCTGTTGTAAGAGTGTCACAGAACCACAGGGGGAAAAAAAAAAAAAAAAAGAAATGTAATGTTTAAGGAATGAAAACACTTTACAAGTCTTTTTATTTCTGAAAAGTCACATCCCAAAGTCTTTAATCACATTCAAACTTATCGAGATGGCAGATTACCAAACTGAAATCTCCTACTAAGTAATACGAAACCATTATCATCTCTAAGAATCAAGCACCATTTGTTAGATTTAAAAGAATTTATGATGTCTCTAAGAACATTTCTTACGTATATCCACCATAAACGTTCTGCCATAAAACTTCAGTACTGCCCTGATACGGTTAACATGTAGTACAGGAAAAAAACCACCGTTAGAAACGAATGATGAAATGATGTTCAATAGCATCTGAATGACCATGTCTTTGGTGTGGAAAAGAAGTTATATTAACAAGAAATTCCAAAGTATAATTTAGATACGGAGAACACTCATGCGCAAGACGGCTTTCAAGGGTCTGCACAGATTTTAACTCACAGATACGCTCCTGATCCAAAATGTTGCTAGTGGGCAGTTTCTGCAACAGCCGCAAAACCCATTTTCCAATGCAGTGGAGTAAAACAAGTTGAAGTCAAAATTAAGTCACGAAATTCACCAAATCCAGGTGGTTTCTTTTCTTCAAATTAGCCATCTCTTTTATTTCTATCACTTTCAGCTTTCTCCACCACATTTCAAAGAAATCTGGCAAGTTGGTTATTACAAGATATGCTCCCACATTTCCTTCTCATTTTACCTAGAAGAATTCCAGGAAACCAAAGCTTTTGTAAGCGCCGTATGTCACACATCAACCACGTACTCTTCTACGCCTAGCTCCATGTCTACAACACAGATCTGAAGGTAGTTGTCACAACAGCAACTACAGAAGAACAGCTCTGTGAGGCCCCCAACACAAGTCACAGCTACCGATGGTGGCCGAATCGCATTATGGCTTCCCACCCCACTTAATGCCCAGCGCCGCTTGCCCTCCCGGTCCTGCCGCATGCTGGCGGCATGGGCCCCAGCCTGACTCACGCTACGTGGGGATGACCCACAAAGAGCAGAGCGCGGCTCCCACAGGCCACGGCTGACGCAGGGTGGTCTGCGACGCCACCAGCCGGGCGGTGCCCGAGGCCCCGCGCCCGCCGCCCCCGCGCACCTTCTTTGGTCTGGGCGTTGGTGATCTGCAGGTCGCAGCTGGCCGCCTTCAGCTCCTCGCGGCCCATGATCTGGTGCTTGAGGTCACACCGGGAGATGTGGAGGCCGTTGAAGGTGACCATGTCATGGTTCAGCTTGGAGGCGAACTTGTAGTTGGGGCCAGGAGGTGCATGCTCCGTGATGGCGTCTACCGCGGCAGACAGCGTCGCGGCCGCTGTGCCAGGTGAGGGCCCGCGGCGGTTCCTCCTCCACCGAGGAGGCCAGGGCAAGCAGCGCGGGCTGAGCTCGAGCGGGCCGGCGGCGCTCAGAGGCTGCGGCGCTCCGCCATGGCCTTCCTGGCCGACAACCGCACGGGCCGCTGCGAGCGTGTCACTGTGCACACGCAACGGCACACTGCACCCACCCCCCGCGCCTCACGTGACCCAGCGCATTATGACAAAAGGCCCGCGTCACGTGGGCGTGGCGGCCCCACGCTCTTCATCCTAACACCAAGCGCCCCCGAGGGGAGGGGGGGCCCGTCAGCCCCGGGCCTGTCACCACCCCGGGCCGCTGGTCTCCCTGCTGTCCCCTGGCCTGTCACCACCCGGTGTCCTGCCACCCCCCAGGCCTGTCACTGCCTGGTGTCCCTCCTGTCACCCCCCAGGCCTGTCCCTGCCCAGTGTCCCTCCTGTCACCCCCCTAGGCTGTCACCACCTGGTGTCCCTCCTGTCACCCCCCTAGGCTGTCACCACTTGATGTCCCTCCTGTCACCCCCCAGGCCTGTCACTGCCCGGTGTCCCTCCTGTCACCCCCCGGGCCCATCACCGCCTGGTGTCCTGTCACCCCCCAGGCTGTCACCACCTGGTGTCCCTCCTGTCACCCCCCAGGCGGTCACCACCTGGTGTCCCCTCCTGTCAGCAGCCAGCCAGGGCAAGACAGCCTGGGGCAGATGCAGCGGGCTTGGCCGTGTGGCGCTCGGCTGCCCGCGGTGCAGGGCCGGCAAAGGGAGGGGACATCTCAGGGTGCTTGAGTGTATCTTGTGGCATTCATGGAAAGTTCAGTCAAAGAAGCCAATGACCATTTATGTTTATGGCCACAGACCAGTCCCCTGCCCCCATTTTTTAACTCCTCCCTCTCTGCCTTTAGCCCATCACTATTTTTTGCTTTCTCTTTCTCTGTCTCTCTCCCTGTCTGTAGTTTCTAATTCCTCCCTGTCTGTCCTATAGCCTGCTGCTATTTTTTCCTTTCTCTCCATCTCTTTCTCCTGCTCCCTCTCCTTCTCTTTTTTCTATCGCCGTGTCCTGCTTCCTGGCCTTATCTTAATGTTAGGGTTAGGGGCTAGGGTTAGGGTTAGGCTTAGGGTATCGTTAGGGTTAGGGTTAGGGTCGGGGTTAGGATTATGGTTCGGGTTTAGGCTTAGGGATAGGCTTAGGGTTTCGTTTTAGGGTTAGGCTTAGGGCTTAGGGCTTAGAAGTAAAACTGTCCCAAGCACTTACGCCTCCATCAAGGACCACGTGCTCTGAGGCTTGTGATGACTGTTGGATGGCTTTCCCTCCCTCCGATGGAAACACCTCTCAGTTCTCTGTGCTCACACCAGGGAAGGAAAGGCAATACACCCCCATATCTAAAGGCATGGCACTCCAAGCAAAGGTAACGTTTCGTTTCTTTAGATGAACTGCCTGGCCAGTTACAACACCTGCTTATACTGACTTCATCCACCCTTACCCGCAAAACATTGTGACAGGCTGCGTCAGCGTGGAGAGTCAGGTGAACTTTGACGCACACACTGCTACCATAGGACTGGATTTTTAACCTATTTACATTTATCCGTCGCTTTGAAGCTGCCCAAGGGTCAGCATGCCCTTGCTACTGGAGGTTCTTGCTCTGTGCAGGCACTAAGGAAGACATTTCTGGTGACAGATTATTTCTAACGGGTAAAGCACAGCAGAACACACTGTTCATGAGCTGCTGAGAATCGTCCCCCAGGCATAGCAGGAACAACGGCAAAGCTTGTATATTTAAGATGCATTTGAGTTACCTTACCATTAAAATACACCACCACCAAACAGTGCTCTAGACGGAAGGCTGACATCAGTGTACAAGGACAGTCCCTTCTGGACATCTCGCTCCTGGGTAGAAATCCTAGAGACTTCCTTTAAGGACAGAAATCCAAAGAGCTACAATAAGCCTTTTAAATTCAGCACAGCAAACAAAAAGCAAACAAACAAAAAATGACAGGAAACCCCTGAGGCACTGATGAGGAACACAAGCTCTCCCCTTGAGTCCACTACCCCTCACAAGACTTACTCAAAATTACTCAGTTGCTTACTCAAAAGCAATAACCAACAAGCCATGTACCCTTGGGGAAGCCCTTGTCCTTCTGTGCCGCTGGTGGCATCCCACCATTACTCTGGGAGTCCACACAAATTCAGAAGTACACTTAGTCCTCCGGCAGTCATTACCTATGGACCCGAACTCCTCCCACACCCCAGAAGTGGCTGTCGGTCGTCTGGCAGTCATTCTCCACAAACTGCAAGCCCTCCATACCTAACCACCTCCCTAGTGACTCAGTGGAAATGAGCTGGACCACAACAGAAGTGACACTGCCCGGCCCGGTCACACAGATTAGACCACAAACGGTGGTTACAAGACAGAAAATGCAACACAAACCACAAGGACAGCAAAAAAACAAGCAGAAGACACATCACACAAAAACCAAAGACCCCTATCCAAACCCTAAAAATGCAAGCAAGCTACAAAAGGACTTTCCAAAAAAAAGACCACCCAGAACACAACATAAGGCAAAACCAACCTAACCCCAGGAACCCAGCGCTTGCAAACCCAGATCCTGACCATAACAATAACATGCTTTAATCCTAAGTCGCGTAAACTCCCATAACCCTCAAACCCCATAACCCTAGCACGCTGGAACCCTAGCGCCCCATATCCCTAGCACATTGTAGCCCCAAGATATCAAAACATTGAACACAAACTCCCTGGAGGTCTCTCTCTTCAGGTGGCCCCAGATCTCAGACACCACAACTCTGAAGTGGGGGTGCCCACCGTGCCCAAGTGGAAGATCCACCAGGACAGCACCAGCATCCACCTTCACATCATCCGTCACGCCCTGAAAAAGTGCCCAGGCTGGACACTCCTGGGGAGAAAGGCGGAGGCACTCGGAGACTTTGAACCGGCCAGCCATGGCCACAGGGCTTCAGCTCATCATGTCTGTGTCAGAGCCACCAGGCAGGTGACCCTGTCCCCCCTGCGAAGACCCCTTGGGGTAGCCGTACCCAGCACCAGCTGGCTGGATACGGCCTTTGCTCTATGGGGAGGTGCTCCCTGGGAGCAGGGTCTCTCACGGGGGAACTCACAGCTCACCTGGGCTGCTCTGCGGCCACCGGACGCCTTTGCTGTCAGGGGGCTCTCAGCACCTCTCTGCCAACGGCTGTCACCTCCCTGCAGGACGCTCTCCAGCGCACGGTCCGTCTCCACTGGGTCTCCCTGGGGACAAAGATCGGAAGGGAGGGATGGGGTTTGCTCTGTCCCCGTTCCCAGGGTGCTTCAGGAGAGACCTGCCACCCCCAAATGAGCTGTCTGATGTGGACACCACAGACGAGCTGCAGACGTGGGTCAGCACGGTGGCGGGGAGTGGGCAAGATGTCCTGCGGAGCCCCCGGCGCTGGCGGAAAGCAGAGCTGGAGACAACGGGGAGAAGCCCCAGGCAGCCGGCAGCTGGCGGTGGGGCCTGGCAGGGAGCAGCGCCCGCAGAAATGCCCGGCTCCTGGAGCCTCGGCCCCAGGGCTGCAGCCTCGGCACCTCCTGGGGCTTCGCTGGGAAAAACCAGGCAGGGGTGACCCTGACAGCCCGCACACGTACCTGGCCCCGGGATCTGGCAGCCTGTCCCTGTGCCCATCGCTGCCACGGGATCCAGGAAGCAGCGCCCCAGCCCTGGCGTGGCCCTGAGCCGCCTCTCAGGCCAGGCAGCAGGAAGCCGCGCCCCATGGCATGCTGGGAGCTGTAGGCCCGGGGCACGGGCTGCCGCGCGGCCATGTTGGTTCCCGGGGCATGCCGGGAGCTGTAGGCCTGGGGCACGGGGCTGCTGGGCAGCCATGTTGGTCTTGGGAGGTGCGGGCTCTGCTCCAGCTGCGGCCCAGCTGAGGTGAGGACAGGCACGCAGGTGGAGCTACCGAAGAGGAAGGGAGGAGAGCACAGACGGACAGAGAAAGAAGTGCTTGAACTGTAACATTTGCCTGGCAGTGCAGAGAGCGGGAGCTGCGGTGAGTCCCAGCCCCTCGGGGCCGTGTCACCCCTCTTCTGCATCGCAGTCCCTCCCAGCCCCCCCCTCCCATTTCCCTCTGTGTCATTTTTTTCACTTCCCCATACCTCTCTTCTTCTGTTGCTGTGTTCTGCTCCCCGTCCTCTCTTCTCCAAGTCCCTCTTTCCCTGTCGCTCTACCTGCCCCTGAAAGGGTGAACGAGAAGGAATGAGTGATTAAAGAATTGAAACTATGGGCGAAATGACTTAGTACATTAGTTGCAACATTTTTGTAAGGCTCAGCGGAGGAATCGCAACAACAGTTCCTGATAAGAACCAGGAGTTTGTTCGAAGCCAGTTGAAACCAACCCTGTGATTTGGTAAAGGCCAAGGAACAACTGAGTCTGCGCAAAGACGGGGGTTATTAGCGGTGACGAAGAGGAACCACTAACCTTCATCCCCACGACCCCCGACGACCACCACCAGGAGGCAATGCGCAAGCGTAGATAGGAGGGGCTCATGGAAATAACGTCTTCAAGCTTATTTTAATACAAAGCGGGGATAGGTCATGCATATGTATAGGCGTATTATGTATATGCAACATTTCGCTGTATATATTTCTGGCAAGTACCATGTTGAGACGCGCACGACTTTGGTGGGGTTACCCCCCGTGCTGCCCAGCGCTGAATAAACATACCTACTTTACAATCTCACAGATTGTGGAGTCCGTTTTCCGCAAGTCAGTTTTGGCGAGCCAGGCAGGAGATTTCTTTGCTTCACTGCGGGATCGGCTGAGAAGCGGACGCCCCTGGGCGCGCCCCGAGCACTTTCCTCGGAGGGGACTCCACTACCAGCCGCTCACCCTGGGAGTAGATAAGAACCTCCTGAGCCCGCGGAAAGGAAAAGGTATGTTTTAGGAGAGGGGCCTGTAAGTCGTACGCGTGGCCGGGGCTGCTGGTAAATCGCGCAGAGACGTCTGGCGTGCAGCATAGTCCCCGTATGGTAGGAGGGTACCCTGCACGGTAATAGGGGGATCCGCTGACCGATAGAGCGGCCGCTAGCGATCTTGGGAGTAGATCGAGTGGATCCGAGGTTTTCGCTGCATCCCAGTATTGGGAACCAGGACGGACCTGCTAATGACTGGTATATAAGAAGCAGGAGAAGGGTAAGCGAACCTCCCCGCAATTGCGGTTGGGCTATTTTTATATTTGCAGCTGCCAGAGGGATAACAGCCAGAATATGAATTGTATACTTTATCTATGAAACGCCCGGGTATTTTATGTTAGAACCATTTGTGTGTTTGGGACGCAGCGCAGCTGCGGAGTGAGTGCAGAGTTTTGTTTTGTGACCTTCGCGAGGAGAGCGGCTGGCAATTATGTCTTTGTCTTTATGTGTGCGTAATGTATGGAAAGATTGAAAGATTGTAAATGTCTCTATATGTTAATGAAGGAGCAAGACAGAGGGGATCGCTTCTTCGGTGGTTTGGACTCAAACCCTGGGAATATTTAAACGAAGGAGGGAATTGGATAAGGAGGGAGTTACGAAATGGGTAACACTCAAAGGGAAATCTTGAAGAAAAGCCCCTTAGGCTGTGTGCTTGCCCATTGGAAGGATATTGTTGGAACTGGAGGGACAGAAAGTAAAAAGACTCTCATTAAGTATTGTAACCAATGGTGGCCGTTGTATAAATTGGAAAGTGAGGCTAAATGGCCATTCAATGGATCTATAGATTACAATACTCTCTTACAATTGATGCTGTTTTTAAGAAGGGAAGGGAAGTGGGATGAAGTTTCATATGCAGATATGTTTTTCACCCTCCGAAATCATCTGGAGTGGCAAAGGGACTGCGGGATGGTGCTGCCGCAGGACCCTATGGTACTTGCACTTGAGCGAGAAAATAACAAAAAATCTGAAAGTAAATTGAGACGATGCTGTTCGGCGTGCAGTATTGGGCATCGGTGTATTAAAGTAAATAAAATCCATCAGGCACCGGAGCCAGACTTAACTGACCTGTTTAAGCCTCCCCCTCGACCACAGGAACGGGGTGCGGACTCGGACGAAACTTCCACTCCCCCAGATAGCCCAGTATCTTCCCGCACCAGAAAGAAATCTGTCCCGACAGCCTTGCAGGCACCCCTGCGAGAAGCGGTAGGACCCGAGGGTGGGACAATGCTAATCAAGGTACCTTTTTCCACTACTGACTTAGGGGAATGGAAAAAAGTTGCAAAGGATTATAGGAGTGATCCGATAGGGGTAACCAAGCATTTTCAGTTTATAATAAAACAGCACAACCCTGATTGGAGGGACATACAACTGCTATTAGAATATATGACAGAAACAGAGAAGCAGTTGATTTTAAAAACAGCAGGAGATTTGGCTGAGGATCACTACAAAATCACAAGAGAGGATGTAAAGGAATTTTTCCCCCTCCAGGATCCAAAATGGGACCCAAATAGATCAGCAGATATAGAAAAACTACAAGGCTATCAAGAGTGGATCTCAAGAGGAATGGAAAGGGCCATCCCCAAAACTATAAATTGGTCAGTTTTGTATGCAGTGAAACAGGGTCCCTCTGAGTCCCCATCCGAATTCCTGGATCGATTGAGGGATGCAATGTGCCGTAATACGCCACTGGACCCTGGGTCTGAAGTATGGATACAACAGCTAGTTTCTTTGTTTCTAGGTCAGTCCACCGGGGACATTAGACGTAAGCTCCAGAAGTTACGCACTACAGAAAGCAGGAATTTGGAAGTATTGTTGGATGAAGCGTGGAGAGTGTTTAGCAATAGAGAGGAGGGTTATAGGCAAGGGCAGAGGAGAATAATAGCGGCTGTTAGGGAAGAGGAAGAAAGGATACCTAGGCGGCTAGGCAAAGATCAGTGTGCATTTTGCAAAAGAATTGGTCATTGGAAGAATGAATGTCCGGAGAAATGGAGAAGGAAGGAAAAGGAGTGGAATAATCAGAAGAGGAGGATAGTGGCTCATGTGAAAAAGGACTGATGGGAACCGGGGGAATCTACCCTAGCGGATCCACTGGTTATAATGCAGCTAGGGAAGGAGCAAAAGAAAGTAGAATTTCTGGTTGACACAGGGGCAACGTATTCGGTTTTGAATCAAGCCTTGATGCCCCTGGGAAGTGACTATATCATGGTAAAAGGGGCAACTGGCCAAAGTGAAAAGGCATATTTTTGTGAACCTCTGAGTTATAAACTGGGAAAACAATGGGGCATCCACAAATTTCTGTACATGCCTAACTCCCCAAAAGCACTTTTGGGGAGGGATTTATTGGAACAATTGGGTGCAATAATTAAATTTGAAAAGGGAGAAATTACTCTGGAGGTAAATGACCAGCAGTATATCCAAATAATGAGTTTATCCCTAACTAGTGTTCCTACAGAAGGAAAAATCAGCGAAGAAATCATGAACCAGGTATATCCCGGGGTATGGGCCACCGATGTGCCCGGGAAAGCAAAGAATGCTTCACCTGTTGAGGTTAAGCTCAAAGACGGACGACAGCCGGTAAGAATCAAACAATATCCCCTAAGGAAGGAGGACAGGGAGGGAATTCAGCCAATAATAGAAAAATTTTTGCAACTGGGATTATTAAAGGAATGCGAATCTGACTTTAACACTCCCATACTACCTGTCCGTAAACCCGACGGGTCATATCGGGTGGTCCAGGACCTACGGGCTATAAATAAGATAACTGAGGATCTCTACCCGGTAGTGGCTAATCCATATACTCTGTTAACTGTATTAACGCCTGAGCTAACTTGGTTTACTGTTTTAGACCTGAAGGATGCCTTCTTTTGCCTCCCTCTCCATAAAGCCAGCCAGAAAATATTTGCATTCGAATGGGAAAACCCCAAAACCGGTCGCAAGACTCAACTCACCTGGACGGTGTTGCCACAGGGATTCAAAAATAGCCCTACGATTTTTGGCAATCAGCTTGCAAAGGACTTGGAATCATGGGAAATCCCGTCTGAAAAGGGAAAACTGCTACAATACGTGGATGATATCCTGATTGCCACCGAAACAGAGAATGATTGTATCACCTGGACGGTGAGTCTATTAAATTTCTTGGGGCTCCAAGGGTACCGGGTGTCTAAGAAGAAAGCCCAAGTAATACAGCGCAAGGTGATTTATTTGGGCTATGAAATCAGTGCTGGACAAAGGACTTTGGGACAGGCCCGAAAAGAAATAATATGCCAAACTCCGAGACCGCAAACGGTGAAGGAGTTACGAACTTTCCTGGGGATGACTGGGTGGTGCCGACTGTGGATCTACAACTATGGACTGCTTGTTAAACCCCTGTATGCACTAACGACCACTGAGCAGAAACCCCTTAAATGGAACAAAGACACCTTACGGGCCTTTGAGCTGCTAAAAAAGGCCCTGATGTCGGCCCCAGCCTTGGGACTCCCAGATGCAAGTAAGCCATTTTTCCTTTTTTCCCACGAGAAGCAGGGGATTGCCCTAGGCATATTAGCTCAAGATCTGGGCCCGTATCGACGAGCAGTTGCCTACCTTTCCAAACAATTGGATGCAACTGCAAAGGGTTGGCCGGGATGCTTGCGAGCAATCGCGGCCGTAGTACTAAACATCCAGGAAGCCCGAAAATTCACCCTGGGCCAGAAAATGACTGTGTTGGTGTCCCATACAGTATCTGCAGTACTAGAAGCGAAAGGTGGACACTGGCTTTCCCCACAAAGATTCTTGAAATACCAGGCTATAATGGTAGAACAAGATGATGTGGAGATTGTAGTCACTAACATTGTCAATCCAGCCTCTTTCCTCAGTAAAAACACAGGAGAACCAGTGCATCATGACTGTCTGGAAACCATAGAAGCAACATATTCGAGCCGTTCAGACCTGAGAGACAGTCCTATGGAAAACACGGAAAATTGGTTCACGGATGGAAGCAGCTATGTCCTAAGTGGTAAAAGACATGCCGGATATGCCATTACCACCAGTCAGGAAGTAATAGAGTCAAGGCCTTTGCCCATGAATACCTCTGCACAGAAGGCAGAAATAATTGCTCTAACTCGCGCCTTGGAATTGGCCCGAGGCAAAGCTGTGAATATCTATACACACTCGAAGTATGCCTTTGGAGTTGTACATGCGCATGGAGCAATCTGGAAGGAGAGAGGATTACTGAACACACAGGGTAAAAACATCAAACATGCAGAGGAGATCCTGAAACTGTTGGAGGCAGTCCAACTCCCTGAGAAAGTGGCGATCATGCACATTAAAGCGCACCAGAAAGTGAATTCGGAGTTGGAAAGAGGAAATGAGCTGGCGGACAGAGAGGCAAAACAGGCAGCCAAAGCAAAGGTAAAAACAGAAGGAGCTTTAGTCCCTGACGGGCGAATCTCCCTAGAAGGTAAGCCAGAATATACAAAAGAAGATCAAAAGCTTATTACAGATTTAGAAGGGACATATAATAAAGAGGGGTGGGCTCTCACCCCACAAGGGAAACTAATCATTCCCTCCTATCTAACATGGTCTCTGATAAGGGAGGAACATAAGAAGAGACATTGGGGGGCAGAAGCCTTATATAAACATCTAATTAGAGAGATCGTAGCCAGAAATCTATACACCACTGTGAGACAAGTAACTCAACAGTGCGATCTTTGCCTCCAGATTAATCCCAAGAATACCCCCAAACCAGAAATGGGCCAAATTGGGAAAGGCAACGGGCCTGGACAACAATGGCAGATCGACTTTTCAGAACTCCCAAGAAAAGGGGGGTATCGATATTTATTGGTGTTGACTGACACCTTTTCAGGTTGGCCAGAGGCATTCCCTACCAGAACAGCCAAGGCTCGGGAGGTAACTAGAACATTAATACAAGAAATAATACCACGTTTTGGGGTTCCAGCAACCATATCTTCTGACAGAGGACCACATTTCATCTCAAAAGTAGTACAACAAATTAGCCGCCATTTGGGCATAGATTGGCAGCTTCATACCCCATATCGCCCTCAGTCAAGTGGCCAAGTAGAAAAAATGAACCACTTAATCAAACAGCAGATCGTGAAATTGGGACAGGAAACTAACTTGGCCTGGCCTCAGTCTCTTCCTTTGGCTCTTTTGCGCATACGAACTAGGCCAAGAGCAAGAGAAGGACTGAGCCCTTTTGAAATCTTGTATGGACGACCCTATAGAATACAGAAAGGGATGTCTACACAAGTTGGGGATGAAATCATGACCTCCTATATGGTGGCATTAGGCAAACAACTCAGTAAAATTGAGAAGCATGTGGTTGGGACTCGAAGTAGGGGTTTGGATGGGCCTGTACATAACATACAACCTGGGGACTATGTGTATATAAAGTCTCTTACAGAAAAGACTTTGGAGCCACAGTGGGAAGGACCATTCCAGGTACTCCTTACCTCCTTCACGGCAATCAAGATTGAAGAACAGAGCGCCTGGATCCATCATACCAGAGTGAAAAAGGCCCCTCGGTCACTATGGAAATCAACACCAGCTGGGCCCCTAAAATTACGCTTTCAACGAAAAACGGGTATTCATGGGTATTCATCGTAGGTATAATAGGACTATGGGCAAGAACAGTTTATACGTGGGAAAGTAATACCTTTTTACAGCTCCATAATAAAATCGCTGGAGTTATGAATTGGACTAATTGCTGGATGTGTTCACACCTGCCAAAGAGTCTAGGTAGTGGTCATCCAGTAATTGCCACAATTTTCTCAAATGATTCTAGAATAACCAAGGCATTTCAGAACATGTCCCTTAAAGAATACATAGACGTTGGACAAGAGAATCTAAATTGGATGATTGATTTAAGCTCATTGTGGAACGATACCCAAGGAGTGCCTTGTGTTCAGAGGTGCCGAATAGAGAATATTACAGGAATGGAGAGCAATATAGGGGGAAATCGCACGAGTAAAGGGTGTGAAAATTTGAAATTTGTAGGAGATTATCCCAATTGCACCTCATATATTAGTTATGGAAGTGCAAATATGTGGGCTAGCAAACAAACTAGACGAAGAAGTAATACTATTCCCAAAGGCTGGCCCACCCCAGTTGGACGAGGGTGGTACTGGATTTGTGGATCCAAGGGATATAAAGTATTGCCTCTGGGATGGGCAGGTAAATGTGCTATGGGAACTATAATACCAGATATTGAAACTAAACGAAACCTTACAGATTGGGTGGGATCAAATGGACTGTTACGAACCTATATGAAACAATTTAGAGGAAAACGGAATGCTAATCCATTAATAGAAAGAAATACTGGATTCCATAGTTTTGCTAGGTGGTTTCTCCCCTGGTTAGGAGTAAGTGAATTAGAGAAGGCTTTAGTAAATATATCGGCCGCTCTAGAAATTTTAAGTAATAGCACCACTGAAGCTATCAAAGCCCTCCAGGAAGAGGTTTCCTCCCTGAGTAAGGTAACTCTCCAAAATAGGTTGGGTTTGGATATGTTGTTCGCTCAGCAAGGAGGGTTGTGTACGGTTATAGGAGAGCGATGTTGTACATATATCAATCATGAGCGACAAGTGGAAAAGGACCTATCTCAAATTTGGAAGCAAGCTAAACTTTTCCATGAAGTAACTAGAGATGATACATCTTGGGGCCTTCAGGAACTATGGGAGAAACTTACCTCTTGGTTACCGAATTTAACATGGCTTAGACAACTGTTTATTATAATAATAATTATCATTGTTATGTTTATAGCTCTCTGTATTACAGTTCGATGTAGTCTATGGTGTTTCAAAAACACAGGAGACTCTTACAGTGAATGGAAGAAAAATCAACTACGACGTAGACTGGAGTCCAATAAATATTTCGAAAAGACACTAGATAAAGAAACATTATGTTAAACCGAACATAGTAAAAGAATTTACTAACTCTTCAGAAAAGGGGGGAATGAAAGGGTGAACGAGAAGGAATGAGTGATTAAAGAATTGAAACTATGGGCGAAATGACTTAGTACATTAGTTGCAACATTTTTGTAAGGCTCAGCGGAGGAATCGCAACAACAGTTCCTGATAAGAACCAGGAGTTTGTTCGAAGCCAGTTGAAACCAACCCTGTGATTTGGGTAAAGGCCAAGGAACAACTGAGTCTGCGCAAAGACGGGGGTTATTAGCGGTGACGAAGAGGAACCACTAACCTTCATCCCCACGACCCCCGACGACCACCACCAGGAGGCAATGCGCAAGCGTAGATAGGAGGGGCTCATGGAAATAACGTCTTCAAGCTTATTTTAATACAAAGCGGGGATAGGTCATGCATATGTATAGGCGTATTATGTATATGCAACATTTCGCTGTATATATTTCTGGCAAGTACCATGTTGAGGCGCGCACGACTTTGGTGGGGTTACCCCCCGTGCTGCCCAGCGCTGAATAAACATACCTACTTTACAATCTCACAGATTGTGGAGTCCGTTTTCCGCAAGTCACCCGTCTTTTTCTTGCTGCCCCCCCCTCCTGCTCCTTGTCCCTCTTTTTGCCTTCCTCTGTCTCTGCCCTGCAGCACATTGCTGTTGTTTCTTCTCTGTCTCTTTGTCCTGGTCTGCATCCCGCTCTGTTTTTCACAGTCTCTCTGGCCTGTTCCCTGTCGTGATTTGTCTCTCTCTGCCTGTATGTCCCGCTCCCTGTCCTTGTCTTCCCTTCTCCCTCCTTCTGCTTCTCTCTCTCTCTCTGCCTCCCCCCCCCCGCCCTGCTCACTGTCACTGCGGTTTTCCATGCTGTATCCCACTGTCCCTGTCCTTCTTCCTGTTCATCTCTCCTCTGTCTCTCTCTGCTGCTCCCTGACCCATCCCTTCCCTGCTTCCTCCATCTCTCTGCAGGGCTCCTCATCCCTATTTCTCTTGATTTCTCCAGCTCTCTAGCCTTTTCCCCATACCTTTCTTTCTCTCTCAGCTCCTCTATCTTTTCTCTCATCATATTTTTCTCTTTCTAGTCCACTGTCCTTCTCCCCGTCAACTGAAGCTGAGTGACCAGGTGTCCCTGGGCTCTGGTATTTCCTTAGCATTGCCCTAGGGAAGATCTGTGGTTTTAGGGCTAGGGATCATTTAGGAGCTGGTCTCCTTACGTAGGCAGCGGAGCTAGGCATAGTTAAAGCAGAGGTTGTTCTCAGCTGGTGCTCTGTGCGTCCTGTTGAAAGAGCAGGCTGTGGGCCTTATTTTGAAGGAAGGTTTCTTGTTCTGCGCTTATTGCTCCTCGGGACGCTGCACAGAAGTGGTGGTGGGGTCTGGAGAGACAGATGGGACCTGCTGTGATTCCTAGTAAATGTGAACTTGAACGAGACCAGACTGACTGCATATGGTTTTCTTCTCAGCTCCAATTCCAACCTACGTGCTCGGCGCTAATGAAAAAAGAGACCCTGAGCTGCAAATGAGCAGACAACGTCACTCACTTAGGTCACCGTGCAGTTGGTCTGTGATAAGGGATGTGTACTTCCATGACGGTGCTTTCGTGAACGTTCTCTGGTCTTGCCGCTTCAAAGCCCTCCCTTTTTCCAGACATTTTAAGATGGCATTTCTTATTCTGGGGTTCAGGCTGGAGTTGGACTTAATGTTGAACAGCTGATATCATGGGCTCCGTAAAATGTGAGAGAGAACCCTGCTTTGTTGTTGTTGTTGTTGTTTTCTAACACGCCCTAAACTTTGCTAAGCAAAGGGAGGAGTGGTTGCAAGAGTCTGTTCTTTGAGAGTGACGTATTCCTGTAGCGTGCCTGTCTTTGTATGGTGAAGGTTTCCTACCTGCAGTATGATTTTGCTGAGCTGTGAGGCTGTATTGGCGTAGCAAAGGTAAGAAGTGGCGTCTTTAAAGGTCATGCAACTGTAGCAAAACTAGCGGGAGAAGCTAGTTCCTTCCCTGACAAAACTAGTAGCAAGTAAAAGCATTTGCTATTGGCTTTTTTATGCAATGTTCATACAGAGCTTTTGGTATTGATTGATTTTTGGGAAGCAAGACAGCAGTGAGGAAAGAAAACTGGGGCTTCTTCACCGTAAGCGGGGTTCAAGCCTTTGCGCTAGAACAGGTCTTCACTACAGTTTACAAAAAGAGAAGATGAGCTGTCTGTAAGGAAAGTTTCAGTAGAAGTAAGGCTAGATTTGCAGAATTTGGTCCTCCGTATCTGTTGCAAATAAGAGATGACTTGGCAGTGTTTACATCTGAAGTGCATGCCGGTGTGTTAATGCAGGCCGTCGAGGTCTTTTCAGGGGTACTTCTGGACTGCAGGTTGCGTGCGTGGGGGGCACCATGTCCCAGGATGAGCCAGTTTTAGCTCAGAGGATGTGACAGAATGGCAACCATCTTTGTGGTGGACCCCTGTCATGGTTTAACCCCAGTCGGCAACTAAGCACCACACAGCCGCTCACTCGCCCTCCCCCCAGCAACGGGATGAGGGAGAGAATCAGAAGAGCAAAAGCAAGAAAACTCACGGGTAGAGATAAGAAGAGTTTAATACTTGAAATAAAATAATAATAGCAATAATAGTAATACTAGTAACAGTAATAATAGTAACACCAATAATACCATAATATTACCAATAATAACACCAATAATAAAAATAATAACAATAATAATAATAATAACAACAACAATAATAACACCAATAATAATAATAGTAATAATAACAATAATAACACCAATAATAGTAATAATAATAATAATAATAATAATAATAATAATAATAATAATTTGTAATTAAAACGAGAGAGAGAAAGAGAGGGAGAGAGGATCAAGAATAAGAACCCCAATCCTAACACTAACACCAAACCCTCACCCTAACTCGAACCCCTAACACTACCCGTAAACCCTATGCATAACACTAAGACCTCACCCTTACCCTAAGCCTAACACCGAAACCTAACCCTAAACCTGAACCCCAACCCTAACCCGAACCCTAACCCAAATGCTAACCCTAACCGTAAACCTAACCCTAACTCTAACCCTAACCCTATCCCTAACCCTAAACCCGAACCATCCTAAACCCAACCGTAAAACTAATGCTAACCCTAAGCCTAACCCTAACCCTAAACATAACCCTAACCTTAACCCTAAACCTAACCCCTAACCATAACCCTAACCTTAACGCCTAACCCTAACGTTAACCCCTAACCCTAATGCTAACCCTAACCCCGAACTCTAGCCCTAATCCTGAACCCTAACCCTAACCCTGAACCCCAACCTAACCCTAACCCCTAGACCTAACCCTAATGCTACCCGTAAACCCTACGCATAACACTACGACCTCACCCTAACCCTAACTCTAACCCCAATACCGAACCCTAACTCTAACCCTGAACCCCAATCCTAACCCTAAACCCTAACCCTAAACTTAACCCTAACACTAACCCTAAACCTAACCCTAATGCTACCCGGAAACCCTAAGCGTAACATTAAGACCTCACCCTAAACCTAACACTGGACCCTAACTTTAACCCTTAACTCCAGTCCTAAGCCTAACTCTAACCTTAACCCTAACCCTAACACTTAACCCTAAATTGAACACTTAACCCTAACCCTAACCCTAACCTAACCTTAAGCCTAACCTGAATCATAAAGCTCTAACCCTAATGTTAACCCTAACCCCGAACCCTAACCCTGAACCCCAACCCTAACCTTAACGTAATGACCCTAACCCTAACTCTAACCCTAACCCTAATGCTACCCGTAAACCCTAACTGTAACACTAAGACCTCACCCTTATACTAACGCTAACCCCAATACCGAACCCTATCTCTAACCCTGAACCCAATCTTAAACCCTAACCCTAACCTTAACGCTAACACTAACCCTAAACCTAACCCTAACGCTACCTGTAAACCCTAAGCGTAACATTAAGACCTCACCCTAACCCTAACACTGAATCCTAACTCTAACCCTTAACTCTAATCCTAACCCTAACTCTAACCTTAACCCTAACCCTACCCCTAAACCTAACACTTAAACCTAACCCTAAGCCTAACACTTAACCCTAAACCGAACACTTAACCCTAACCGTAACCTAACCTTAAGCCTAACCTGAATCATAAAGCTAACCCTAGCCCTAACCCTAACCCTAAGGCGAAACCTCACCCTAAAACAAAATCCTAACGCTAACCCTAACCCCAAACCGTAACCCTAACCCTAACATCAAACCGTAACACTAACACTTTGGCATAACCCTAACGTTAAACCTAAACGGAACCATAAAACTAACCCTCACATAACACCGAACCCCTAATTCTAACCGTAACCCTAATGCTAACTCAACCTCAAACCGTAATCTTAAGACATCACCACAACCCTACCCCTACCCCTACCCCTAACCCTAAAACTAAACCCTAACCCTATCCCCTAACCCAAACCCTAAGCCTATCCCTAACTGTAACCCTACGCCCTAACCCTAACGCTAACCCTAACCCTAAAACGAAACCATAACCCTATCCCTAACACTAAACCTGAACCATAATCCTAACCCCAACGATAACCCTAGGCCTAACCCTAACCCCAACCATAACCCTAACCTTAAACCCAACCATAACCCTAACCTTAACCCCTAATCCTAATTTTAAGCCCTAACCCTGACGCTAATCCTAACCCCGACCCCTAACCGTAATGCCGAACCCTAACCCTAACCCTGAACCCCAACCTGAACCCTAATGACCCTAACCCTAACTCTAACCCTAACCCTAATGCTACCCCAAACCTAATACCGTAACCATAACACCTCACCGTAAACCTAATGCGAAACCTAATCCTAAAATTAAACCGCAACTCTAAACCTAAACCCTAACCCTAAAAATTAATGCTACCCCTAACCCAAACTGAAATCCTAACCCATAAGCGTAAACCCAATGTAACCCCTAACCATAACACTAAGCCCTAACCCTAACGCTATCACAAACCTAATACCATAACCGTGAGACCTCACCCTAACCCTAATGCGAAACCTAACCCTAAAACTAAACTGCAACCCTAACCCTAAACCTAATCCTAATACTTAATGCTAACCCTAACCCAAACTGAAATCCTAACCCATAAGCATAAACCCAACCATAACCCCTAACCATAACAATAATCCCTAACCCTAACCCTAACCCTAACCCCAAACCCTAATCCGTATCCCAAACTCTAACCCTAACCCTGAAGCCCAGCCCTAACTCTAACCTTAACCCTAACCCTAACCCTAATGATAAGCCCTAACCCTAATGCTAACCCTAACGCCAAACCCTAACCCGTATCCCAAACTCTAACCCTAACCCTGAACCTCAGCCCTAACTCTAACCTTAAATCTAACACTAACGTTTACCCTAACCCTAACCTTAAAACTAAACACTAACCCTAAACCCTAACCCAAACGCTAACCCTAACCCTAAACCTAACCATAACCCTAAGCCCTAACCCTAACCCTAACCCTAAAATGAATCCCTAACCTGATCCCTAACCCTAAACCCAAACCATAATCCTACCCCCAACCCTCTCCCTAACCCTAACGATAACCGTAAGCCTAACCCTAAACCTAACCCTAACCCTAACCCTAAACCTAACCATAACCCTAAGCCCTAACCCTAACCCTAACCCTAAACCTAACCATAACCCTAAGCCCTAACCCTAACCCTAACCCTAAAATGAATCCCTAACCTGATCCCTAACCCTAAACCCAAACCATAATCCTAACCCCAACCCTCTCCCTAACCCTAAGGATAACCCTAAGCCTAACCCTAAACCTAACCCTAACCCTAACCCCTAACCATAATCCTAATGATAAGCCCTAACCCTAATTCTAACCCTAACCCTAACCCATATCCCGAACTCTAACCCTAACCCTGAACCCCAGCCCGAACCCCAGCCCTAACTCTAACCCTAAACCCTAACCCCAAACCCTAACCCTAACCCTAACCCTAAAACTAACCCTAACCCTAACCGTAACCCCAAGCCCTAACCCTAACCCTAAACCTAACCCTAAAATGAAACCCTAACCCGATCCCTAACCCTAAACCCAAACCATAATCCTAACCCCAACCCTATCCCTAACCCTAACGATAACCCTAAGCCTAACCCTAAACCTAACCCTAACCCTAACCTTAAACCTAACCCCTGCCCCTAACCATAACCCTAATGATAAGCCCTAACCCTAATGTTAACCCTAACCCTAAACCTAACCCTCACCGTAACACTGAGCCCTAACCCTAACCCTAACCCTAAACTTAATCACAAACACTATAACTGATGTAAATGAGCAATATCAGGGCAGCAAGTCAGGTTCTTTAAATCCTTGCTTTCTCTCTTCCCTTCTCTCTTCTTGCTTTCTCTCTTCCGTTCGAGGAGATTTCCATTCGAGGAAGCTTTAGCTAGTTTTATTATATTGTCTGTCTTAGGAGGAACAGCCACTTCTACTTTCCGCTTTGTCTTGTCAATTTTTGCTTTTGGCTTATCCTTCTCTTTTTTCTCCTTTTCAGACATCGGTTTGAAAGCAATAGAATCTGCTTCCATAGGCTCATCTCTCACAGGGGTGGCATCATCTCTGCTTGGGCCATGAACAGGGAGTCCATTTTAACGTCTTCTGCTGGAACTGGCTCTCTTGGTTTTCTCGCACCTGCTAACAACTCAGTATTGGGAAATCCTTCATCCTCATCCCTTTTTCTTCTCTTTTTATGCTTATTTCCTTGGCCATCTCCTAGTGGATTTTTCACCTCCTTCTCTTTTGATTTGGTAGGATCCTTGATGCCATGGCTCTCTCTTTCAGAAGGTTTTTCAGGGTAATTTCCAGCTATATTGTGATTTTGGTGGCTCTGCCAAGCAGGATAATCCTCCCTACGTCCCCGAGCATATGGTGAATTCTCTTGTCTGGTCCCAGGTGGACCAAACCTACCTGGAGAAAAGTTCTCTCTGTTTACTGGAGGGTGAGGTTGAGCGCCAACAGCATAGCCCTTGTAAAACTTTCCATGCCATTCTCTGTAGTTCCTTTCCCATTCCCGGTACCTTGCCTTTTCAAATGGATCTCTACAGTCAAGAGATCTGCCATAGTAAGCTTTCAGATCATATGGTGGAACTTCTCTGTATCTGTTAAAATACTCCCTTCCTCCTTCCCCTTGAGGTATAGTCTGTTTAGTGGGAGACTGGCCTCTAAATACTGGAGACCTTGACCGTGAATGGCATCTTCTGTATGGGGGTGACCTTGACCTTGAACGCTGATAACCGTGTGACCTTGACCTAGAACGATAGTTACGCCTCTTCCCTTTGCCTCTTCTTGGATACGGCAGCAATCGCGAGTAGGAACGAGAATGGGAAGGACTAAATGAGCGAGAGTAGGAGCGAGTGCGGGAAGAACCTGATCTTGATGTGGAGCAGGTAGACGAACTTGTAGAGTAAGGTGAAGCACTATAAGGAGACTTGGACCTGGAAAAAACCACAACACACAGAAAAAGAAATGAAGTTAATTCAAAACAGTCATTCTCCCCAATTTTTTTCCTCCCAAATTTGGTTTGGGTTTTTTCTCCTCTCCATACGCTTATGTCAAAGCTTCTTTCAGCTGCTGACATAATGCTACTGCAAATTGAGGAATTTGATAACATTTTTCAATTCCATTTGTCTTGTTTTAGTTATGCATGCTTACTATCTGCAACGAAAAATTCTATTGGAAAAAACACTGTCATTTTTCCTTATGTCAGATGCACTTTAGTGTAACTGCAGTCCGATATGCTGTTGAAATACAAACGTGAAAAACAAGACAACTTCATTGAGCCAAATACTTCCTCCTCTTTAAGTCTTTTTCTCCCTGCTTTCTGTTCATTAGAGACTACGCTCATTTCCTGATCCTCATACTTGCCTTCCACATCCTCACCCCCAACAGTTCATTCAGTCTTCTCTCCTTATACTCAGCTTTGCACCTGTGGATGGAGGCTGCCCACACTTGAAAGAGACTCCCATCTCCCGTGGGCCAAGTGCCCACTGCTCCTCTGCCACTCCTTGATACACTTAATACATCACACTTCTGATCTTCCAAGTACTGCACAGATATTAACTAATCTTCTCTGGAACTTCTTTTAACTTCTTCCACATACGCTTCCTATGTTGTTGCCTCATCATGAGGTATTTGGCCTGGTCCTGTCCCTGAATTGTTGTTTTCTTGCTGACTGAATTGGAGATATCAGACAACCTGTGGGATGGATCCTGGTTTTTCTTTTGATTTACCTTTAAGATTTTATAAACACAATGCACTCTTACAATTTGTCTATAACAAACATATAGCGAAAGGAAGGACTAGCTTGACGCTGCAGTAATAGGTAAAACAGACTCCGCTCTCTCCAACTGAGAGAAAGCGTCTTGGCTATGTGAGATGACTAAATTGAAGAAATTCAAAATTGTCATAAAAGAACAGTGTTGACTTTTCCAACCATTTGCTCATGCAGTATCAACTAAGTTGTTAAAAAAAGAATGTTGGAGGCTGATTCCTATTGGGAAATCAATTTCTTCAGCCCTATTCAGCCAGTAATGGAAAAGGTGGCTTTCCATCTGATCCTTTAATTATCTTTAATTTTTATAGGCAATTATGGTTTCCTCAAAAAGCGTTCATTTCTCAGAGTCCTGTTTTCAGTCATGTACCGGAGTTTTATTTTAAATAACCTTAGTGGAAGCACAGATGCCCTTTGTAAAAGCCAATTCAAATGAAGCCATTTAAAAATTAATTACCACTTGGATTCTCCACAACTATCTGTGCATACTTGCTTCATTATAAATCAGCTGTTGTATAAGTTATGCGTTATACAGCCTCTTTTAACAGGTGACAAGGAGTCATCTATTGAATTTCTGTAGAATACTTACACTTCCCAGCCTGGTCTGCCACCTGCTGAGCGAACTGGACTGGCTCTCATTGGATGACCTTTTGGAGTGGGGAGAGGAAAAAGAAAGAAATCCCATTCAGTTCCTCTGAAGGTAATTTTTTTAAGGAAATTCTGAAGTTACAGTTACTTACCAGTGTCGTGGTTTAACCTGGCAGGCAGCCAAATACCACGCAGCCGCTCACTCACTCCCCCCGCCCCCCCAGTGGGACGGGGAGAGAATCGGAAGGGTAAGAGTGAGAAACACTCGTGGGTTGAGATAAAGACAGTTTAATAGAACAGAAAAGGGAGAATAATGATAATAAATAATGATAGAATATACAAAATGAGTGATGCACAATGCAATTGCTCACCACCCGCGCTGACCGATAACCAAGTAGCGATCGGTACTTCCTGGATCACGCCTACCGTTCATATACTGAGCATGACGTCACATGGCATGGAATACCCCATTGGCCAGCTGGGCTGGCTGTCCTGATTATGTTCCCTCCCATCTTGTGTACCTAGCTCAGTCAGTAGGCACGGGAACTGTCCTTGGACTAGGAGGGCACTTAGCAACAACTGAAAACATCAGTGTGTTATCACCATTCTCCTCATACTAAATCCAAAACACAGCACTAGGAAGAAATTTAACCCTATCCCTGCCGAAACTAGGACACCAGTTGTGGGTATTGCTTGTCCTTGGGGGCCCAGAAGACTTGGTAATGCTGGTTGTCTTTGTACGGGAACCTGATAGACATCTCAAAAAACCATTAGTAGGCTTGAGTTCTGAAGGTTTTAACCAACTCTCCCGTGGAGAAGAATGTGGATTAAATGCCTAACTATCCGTTTGTTGCAGACCACAGTAAGTCACCAGAGTTGGCTATATCATTTTCTATGAGAGAAATGAATCCCACCTCTCCTTTGCCAGAGGGTAAATGTAAATTGCAGGCTCAGGGTAAAGTTCGTCTCCGAGTAACTACATTTTATAAATGGAAGAAGTCTATTTCCTACAAAACGAGATCCATGACAGAAACACAGAAGTGCTACCAAGTGCATTTTAAAACAGCCACTCCTGTCAGCACACAGCAGTATTTTCTTAGTTTATAGCAACAGGAAAACTTCAGTCTGTTTTACACATGGGATTTGATAAAAGTCAGAGGGGGCGGAAATCTCAGTCCAACAGCTACTTGTTAAATTTTGCAAGAAGCCTTTGAAACATAAACCAAAAGCAAAACGAGCTTTCAGAGAGAACGACTCCACTGCAAACACTACTGAAATGTTTTGCAGAAATACGGATTCTTAGCATACCACACGTTTAACCAACTTCCAGGGGCACGAACAGCAGGACCACCCTATTTTAATATTCAAAAGTATCCCAGATTCTATGGTTAAGCACAATGACAGTGCTTCCTGCCCCGTAATTACAGATGCTGGCCAACTTGGTTGCATAGCCACTCAGACATGCACGCATGGTTTCTCTCGCTCACTTTTTGGCCAGTCCAATTAATTCCATACTTACGCATTAATAGTTGGTATTGCGTATTTTCCAGTGTTTGTCAGCATAGCACCCTTTGTATTGGGGTCTTTCACCTCCATCATGAAACTCCTTGGAATTCCTGTGCTCTTTAATTCTGGGAACAGGCTCAACATTTTTGTCCTGTTAAGAAAAGAAATGCAGACATATCCCCTTTTAAGACCCACACTTAAAATGACATTTCAATGATTATTTTAAGCAGCAAAGGCCTTTAATCCTCTCCTTTTACCCAGCATAAGGGTTGCTCGACTAAAATACTTATTTTCCTAAATGAATATAGCCAGGATGTTCCAAAGGCTTGAGCAGTGTTTTGAACTCATTCCATTCTTTGGCTTAAGTTCAGGTTCTTTAAGGGTGAAATATCCCTTAGCTCACCATCCCCTCAGAAAAGAGATACAAACCCGCTCCTCCTCCAAAGCGCAATTCAGAGCACAAATATTCAATAGATGGGGTCAACAGAAACATCTTGGTTTTACATGAAATACTAAAAACTGTGAACTGTCATTAAACAGAGTTAAAACCAGAAACATTTCCAGTAATATTGAAATATATAAAAATATGCATGAAAGTGCACAGAGCAAGATCTGTGGACATACTTAATGTCTATGACCTAGAAAAAAGAAAAGTTTACATTTATAATGCCAGGTTTCCCTTGGATTTTGAAGGGCTTTGCAACATTGCCCTATGAACCTCTGTCTTTCACCCCAAGAGAAACAATTCTTAATATGAGTATTCATGGATTTGTTACATAACTGCCAAGGTAAAAAAATGAAAAGCTAAGGAACACCAGAAGTCCCCCACAGTCTTACCCCATTTGTTGGGCAGTTCTTTATACAGTCGCCAGGTTTTCCGCAACGAGAGCAAGCAGATGATGGTGGAGGTGGACCCCAGGGTTTCTTCATGTAACTAAAAGGGTTTGGGGCAAAGAAGAAAAAGGTATGCACGTGTCTCTCTCGTTAAAACAAACTTCTCTACAATCTTTCCATAATCTTCAAAGAACAGATTTGACATTATCAACACTTACTTGATTGGATCATATTCCTGGCAAAACTGTAGCATCATAGCTTTTATTTTATCTTCTTCGGAAGCATTGGCTTCAGCCAGATTGGCACTCTGTTTAACAGGTAATTATTTGACACATACATTAGAAACACATTTAAGCCCACACTGCCAAAGAGAACACCACTCACCCAACCCTGTAAAGAGCAGCACAACGCCAGCTGAGGTTGCATGAAAACAGCTGCTTATATGAAACAGAGTTGTCCAAAAGATGTTCTGGGGAGTCCTTACATCATCACAGGATGTTTATGTGCCTGTTAACCTACTTGAAAAGAGCATTCCTGGCCACTCAAAACCTTAGGCTCTTCATGTTCCCCCCCACTAACTTCTTCATAGGAAGCAAGTTAACTACAATAAGCAAAACCTGCAGTTTTTTTCCAGTTGACCGTGTCCTTTTAACATACAAATTGTAATATAAATGTTATGCAGAACTGGATCTTCAAATTATTGAAGCCAGCTGATTTTTTTAAAGTAGTATTTGTTCAAATGTTTTTATTACACACTAGTACAGATACAAGCAGGGTCTAAGGGAGTGACTGTAAATGATTTGGACCCTCAAGCACCTATCATTCAGATCAACCACTCATGGTTTTGGTTTTAGATGCATTCATTCACAAAAGCAACCAACTTGTTTCAGCATTTTGTTAAAGGGCTGTTTCATATACACAGCTTTTTCTCAACTGTAACATAATCCAGATCGACATCTATGAAGTCATTTCCATTAACATTTACAGAAGACTTTACAGATACTTGACTAATTTGTTTGAACCCAAGCCGTTTACAAAACACATCCAAAACCCACAAGACATTACTAGGAATAGACCAAAATTCAAGATGGCATTTAATGCATAATAAAACAGAAAACTTTTTACAACACATTGCCTCCATGCTAAGCCAGTCTGCACTGAGGAGGTTAGAGTAAGGAACCGTCTGGAGCTGCTTTATCTTATGTTCCTCTATTTTTCTGAAATACTTACATTTTCTCAAAAGCTTAAATGTGTACACCACTTGGACAGTTTTTCACATTTTAGAGTAAAACTTCACCTGAGTTTACAGAACCAAGGACATGTTTAGGGACAGCGCTAACAGAGACCAATTTCTCCTGGTGGCTACCTTCCAAACTATTTTTTTTTTCTTACCAAATGTCCACAATTTAATTTCTGCAGTGAGAGAGGGAAGAAGTTACCAGTGGGAAGAGATTTTTCTTTCTGGGAAAGGAACTCCAGCCTTTATTTTCAGAAGAAAGGACTAGCTCCTCTGCATTAGGCCCTGCCTTCTCTAATCTTTGTAACTTTAAAGACTAGTAATTTAATTGGCTAGCACTACGCCTTTTCACAAAGTGCAATCCCTAGTGCTTTCCCAGACAAAGTTACATGTTGTTGAGCAAAAAATGCAAGCAGTTCCATAGCAAAACATGGCATTACAACAGTTTCAGAAGGTCACGTTTGCTAATATGCCACACATACGCATCAGTATTTTCCTGTAAACAATTAGGTGCATTTACACAATTTACACAGTCTGCGATCAAACAAATTAGATTGTGTTGTCCACTGTATATATACTACAGTGTATGAAATTGTGCAGCATTCAAAGCATGGATCTATAACTGTAGCGCCTAGAAATTCAAAAATAGCCATGCAGTTGTCCGTGTTCCAGAAACGCTTCTATTTTGGCTCTTGCAAACCCCCCTGAAATGTCCGTCACTTACAGCCAATTAAATTCTTCTGTGAAAATTGTGTTAGTTTCCAATGCAAAATGAACGAAAAGTATGAAAAACGGTAAACAGCTTCTGAAGTGCTTCTTCTTTGTGTCTTGAAGATGAGTAATACTGCAACATTACGTTGCGGCTGATAAGGTCCTCCCCCTTCTATCTTCCCAAACTGGCAACTACTCTTTACCAGGATAGTATCAAAATATACACACATTTTAAAGTTAAAAGAAATACTTTAAATTATTAAAAATTAAATTAAAGGTTTGTTCACATGACAACAGTTCTCCAGCTATAGATCACAGTATAAGATTTAAAAATACAAAGCAAACACTTTTTTTTAGGAATATATATGTACCTTAGTCAGCTGGGCCAGAGAAATAGATGCAGAAGAGTCATCAATCTGTTCACAAAAAATTAAACTCACATTCAAGTTCTACAATCAAAAACAGAGCAATAGTTAACCTCTACTGTAGTCTGACAGTCTGCACTATATCCTCCGAGTGTCACTGAAAGAGCCATTTCCAACCTAGTGTAGTTGGTATTTGTTCAAAACAAAGTCCAAACCTGTGACAGCTTAAGAGTGCCTATGTGGTTAAGGAGAAGAAGCTAAACTAACCAAACCCGCTGGAGATCAACTTATTGCTCCAGAATATCTCAGAGAGGGACCCTTGTCAAATGCTCACAGCTGCTTAAAAGTCGAAGGGGTAAGGAAGCTATCAATTTTCAGCTAAAAAGGATTTTTAAAAAATATTTATTTGAAAAGGAAGCATCACTACAGGAAACTTCTTTTCAGTGTGGTTTGTAAACTAATCAGCCAAGTATTTCCTTGTGTTACTTATTTCTGTTTTAGCAGCAGAACGACAGTGTCTTCAAACCTGAAGAAAAACGCTGCCCCTTTTCCAAATGTAAATTCAAAGTGGCAGTATCCTAAAGAAAAGCTTAGCCTTTGGGAAATTAAAGCAGCATCCAGCCCTGAAGTCACCCAGATCCAAAAACGTACTGCAGGCGGAGGTTAAGAAAAATGACAGGGATTTTACCCTTTACAAATGCACCAGGCTCTAACCTTGTGCCAAAATTTGTACACTGGGTTTTACGTATTTTCATTTGCAGACAAACTATTAAACTAAACTGCTTCATCTGATAAAGCGGAAAGGTCAAATGTAGAACTTTAGAATACCACTTTGTGTAGCAACGATATTTAAATTCACAGCAATCTATTAAAGACAGTTATGCACTCAGTTATGCACTCAAACAATATCGCTTCAATTATACAGTTTCAGGAACAAATACCCAAGTCTTTAAGGACATGAAAAGGAAGCATTTAGCTGCACAGAACTGTCCTCAAAACGTGTGGGACATGTTGGTTTTGGTATTTGTTTGAACCCCCGAGTCAAAAGTAAGAAACAGTACCATGTTTAACAATAATGGTTTCTCAGTGGTTTTTGATAACATTTTCAAAAACCATGTTCAGTTGTGCAAACCTTGAACCTACGTGATCTAAAAACGATTGTACATTATCTGTACAACACAAAGTCGTTCAGGAAATAGTCTAGCATATCCAGTATGAAATACAATGCATTACTAGGCACAAACACCAATATTCACATTAGATAGAACTGTGCAAATGATGGCATTACTCCGTTTCTACTATGCTGAATCAAATACATTGTATTTACAACATATACTATGTTTTACTGGAAAATCTATTAAGTTAATGTTTGGAAAATTAATCCAAGACTACCTTAAGTGCAGCGTGCAGCAAAAAGTGTGAGATTGTGTTTTTACATACTGCTTTTGATGTTCCACTTACTGGCTCAGTTTGACTTCTAGAAGAAGAAATAAAGGTGATCAGAACTTCAAATACAGCACTTGTACCAAAAACATAAAGCACTGAAAACAGATTATAAAACCTGAACATCAAAACTTTATGTTCTGATAGTCGAGTGAATCTGGAAATTTACTCATATACATAAACCGTTGTCTCTTGGTACATTCAGTGCAACTAAAAAAACCCCCCAGAATCCCATTTCTACTTTGTCACAAATTACTCTAAGGCTTACAGATATAGAACACGACCGTGCAAGGGGAAGTCCTCAGGTAGTTTGTCTCTGCTACATAAGTATCAAAACCAGGAAGTCTGTACTACAGTTTTGTGTTCATAAATAATCAACCATCAAAATACGAAGGTAACTTTAGCCAATCTGTGTATCGCTAGTATTACAAATAGGTACCAGATGGAGTCCTTTAGTTTCTAAGAAAGAACAGTGATAGTCTAGACACTTCCAAAGTGTCTTAAGTGAAAAGTGTACTTAAGTGAAAAAAATCAGTCATCTGACAAATGACAACAATGTCAGCAGCATCGTCTTTAGAACAGTGTTTCTCTGTGGAAGCCCAAGCACTGTGTTCAGATATCTTAGCCATGAAAGTGCCAAACCACTAAATGTGTTACATATGCTATATGGACTAAAAACAGTAGTAGAAATGTCACCTGAAAGCAGGTCCTAGGCCTTTGTGCGATTTAGGAGACCTGTGACAAAAAAAAAAGGTCTTGGTTGCCAGAATTTGCTTCAAGATAATCTTGAAAATGCTACGATATTTTAGGAAATATTTATTAAATTTGAAAACTTGCTGAGATTCCACATACTCATTGATCTGTATCTGCACGCTACTCATCATGAATCAGCCATGCAACCATTGATGTCGTTAACAAACAATTCACACATCATCCAAAGTGTCCCATGAGCAGAGGCAATTCAAAGGCTGCTGTGCAACTGGTGTACAAATAGAAAGGCGCACGCTCCCTGCCACTGCTAGAACACCACCAGGCTCGCAACGACAGCCACGTACCTCCTGAAGTTGAGGAAGGACAAGGACATCCTTTAGATTACCACAGCATGGATTCTTCATACATTTACCTTCAAGAGCGTACTAAAAGGAGAGTAACGCATTTTTGAAGGCCTCTCCACCATTACAGCATACATTCATCATTCCCAAACATCCACCACTCTACCAGTTGTTTCTGCAATGTTCACAGCTGAAAGACTAGAAAGCTAATCTGCCTGGTTAATTTTCAGCGCTAGAACAGCGGTGCCGTTCCTTCCTTATCCCCTTATACATACAGGTATGTATCTGACCTTTGATGCTAGCCGCATCTATCCTCTCATTTTAGGGCAGCATTACAATACCAGGAGAGGGTGCCCGAAACAGAGGATGCACTGACAAGACAGCACTAAGCCGACGTGTTTAAATTAACCCCCAAAACAAGGCCATGTTTATAAGCACAGTGCTGCGGTGTCCAGAATTACTAGAGGGTTCCTGAAAACACTGCAACAACTACTGCAGGAATACGCCCAAAGTTGAGATGCAGAGCCACATAAATTCAGGGTTTTTTGCTTGCAGATGCCTCGTGGGTACCGGGAGGCTGCTGTACTCTTTGTTCGAGACACAGTGTAACTCATCCGTCTACTTGATTTATTGAGAACCAACATTAGAAAGACATGGCAAAACCACAAGCTAATAATATCTACTAATTGTGGTGGAGAGACCTATCTTTAAGGCGGCTGGAAAACATGACCGTTCAAACAATGCTAATGTAGCTGATATAGAACTGGACTGTATGAATACATAAATGACAGCAGTAATCCTCTAGTCAGCACTGCATTGGAATAGCTGTAATTTTAATCAATACACCTGATTCTCTGTCCTCCGTAAATCTTAGGAATACAGAACCAAAACCCGGAGCACAGATACCAGCTTAGGGTAAAAACAGACGTAGCAAGATAACTAGTAACATTTGGTAATGTGCTAAACTGCTTACTGAGTTTCAAGTTTGGAAAGGATTAACTATTCCTTCATCGTACTTGCACAAAAGGCAATACACTTTAGGATACTGTTCTTTTTCTCTTGCCTGAAACGGACATTGTCTTGAGGAAACGCATAGGAATCGCTTACGAATGGAACTTCTTGTTTGCATCGTTCGCCAACTGGTAAACCTTGGTCTTTCCTCTATAGCTAGTATGCAAAAACCCCAGATTTGGGGCGTAAGAATACCTGCCATATCCCCCCCAAATGCCAGAAATAGTCAAACACTGAGAATCAGGCTCTTCTGAGACGGGAACAAAGTATGCGTTTACGCTACAATGCGTATCTGTCTTTACTATAAAAGCCATAAAAGCCAACACATATAATAAGGAATCTCTGCACGTCGAGGAAACAGGATCTACAACTTGGGTCTCAGAACAATCAACCCCAAGAACAAACCCAATAGAATAATCTTAAAAGTTACCATGGTTGGAGTTCGAACCCCATGACCCAGCAGGCCTAAAAATGTAAGTCCACTTTCGGACAGACACATTAAAATCTACCCCATGCCAACAAAAATTAACAGCAGCTTTAACAAGAAAGAACGCCTCTGTAAACTAATATCCATAAAAAAAGTTAACACACTGAAACCCCTAACAAAGAATACAATGCTTTATGGATACTTACATAACATCGGTTTTGCCGGTAGCTTTAACTCCTCCGACAGGGATTCTTCTAACAATTACCGATGAGTTCTTAGGAATCAGGGCATTCTCATCTGTGTATTCTGAAAACAACATAAATACAGAGAAAAACATCAGTCAATTCGTAAGAATGCATGCTCATATGTAATTACGTAGCACTTCGCAGAATCCCTTTACAGATACAAAAGCAAAATTTTATATGTAACATCACGCTTTCATCGTCTCAACACACTAACAGTATATTTCAAGAAATCTTGGGGTTTGAGAATCAAACACAAGCAGCAAAATCTTTTTCCTTTTTTTAAAACAGTTTGAATGCCAACAGCAAAATGGACTCAAAGGTCACTAAAGGAGAGTCTGCTAATGCACGAGGTTCTTTCCTGACCTAGCTTAAAGTTGCTTTTGCTTCCGTTAGGCTACAAAACCCATAGATCTTTGGAGAAAAACAAACCACAGCAAAGTCTCACCTGCCTAAACCAGATTCTAAAGTCTGACTAGCTTGCCCTGCCACCAAACAGGCACTTAGCTAAAGCACGAGAACTCTGTGCCATTGCTTTCATAGCTGTTAACTAAAAACCAGTCACCTGTGCTGCCAGTGCTCAAGCCTGACAGAACACAGAAGAGAGCCTGCCGCCTCTGCCTGTTTCTTGGAGCTTAATCCATCAACAACCACACTTCTCAGCTGCTCAGGGCTTTACGTTTAAATGGAAACAGAACTGGCAGTGCTAGAATTTGGATCACAGACATTTGGGGGTTTTTTTGAGCTTGCTTTCACAAGTAGGGCAGAATTGGCTCAAACTCAAGTGGTATCTCCCCTCTTAAGCTAATCATCTAGTTTGAATTAACCAAAGGGACGTGAATTCGTTCGATCGATTCCCTTTTTGCAGAGCAGAGAGGCCCAAACGAAATTACTTAGGAAGACAGCCTTGAAAAGCCTTTCAGGAACAGCGTGTGCCTGAAGCTCTCCATGCTTTGCCTTGGCTTACACCCTGTTAGTCTTCTGAAGAGGAGGAAAGCCTTCTGACCTTTTACATAAGGCCCAAACAAAAAAAAACAACTACCTGAGACACTTGGACTGAGTAAGCTTAAAATGCAAAGATCTCTCCAAGGAGAATGCTTTTTCTATTGTACTTACACAAGCTGGATAGGACTGAATATTTTAAAGCACTATCAGCAGGCATCCCCTGTAATCTGCCTACAGTTTTAAATATTCAAAGCCCTTACCTTTGCAGAGCGAATCAGAACAATGGTCTGAAAACCAAAGATACTGTATACCTCGTCAAGCCCTGTCAGGTGGCATCCCTAAGACCCCTAACGTTGTGCTGTTAAGGCTCTTCACAGACACTCTCCTGAAAATAGTTTAAGTATCTGTAGATAAACAGCAAGCTTTAGGTCCAACCACTTTAAAGGCTAGGGCTGAAGTTACAGTTACCGCAGTGTACATACTACTCTCTTTAAGTTTTAGACATGAAACAGGAAGAGGAAAAAAAACACTAGTACACATTTTAAAGAAAAGCCTGTTGTAAGAGTGTCACAGAACCACAGGGGGAAAAAAAAAAAAAGAAATGTAATGTTTAAGGAATGAAAACACTTTACAAGTCTTTTTATTTCTGAAAAGTCACATCCCAAAGTCTTTAATCACATTCAAACTTATCGAGATGGCAGATTACCAAACTGAAATATCCTACTAAGTAATACGAAACCATTATCATCTCTAAGAATCAAGCACCATTTGTTAGATTTAAAAGAATTTATGATGTCTCTAAGAACATTTCTTACGTATATTCACCATAAACGTTCTGCCATAAAACTTCAGTACTGCCCTGATACGGTTAACATGTAGTACAGGAAAAAAAACCACCGTTAGAAACGAATGATGAAATGATGCTCAATAGCATCTGAATGACCATGTCTTTGGTGTGGAAAAGAAGTTATATTAACAAGAAATTCCAAAGTATAATTTAGATACGGAGAACACTCGTGCGCAAGACGGCTTTCAAGGGTCTGCACAGATTTTAACTCACAGTTACGCTCCTGATCCAAAATGTTGCTAGTGGGCAGTTTCTGCAACAGCCGCAAAACCCATTTTCCAATGCAGTGGAGTAAAACAAGTTGAAGTCAAAATTAAGTCACGAAATTCACCAAATCCAGGTGGTTTCTTTTCTTCAAATTAGCCATCTCTTTTATTTCTATCACTTTCAGCTTTCTCCACCACATTTCAAAGAAATCTGGCAAGTTGGTTATTACAAGATATGCTCCCACATTTCCTTCTCATTTTACCTAGAAGAATTCCAGGAAACCAAAGCTTTTGTAAGCGCCGTATGTCACACATCAACCACGTACTCTTCCACGCCTAGCTCCATGTCTACAACACAGATCTGAAGGTAGTTGTCAGAACAGCAACTACAGAAGAACAGCTCTGTGAGGCCCCCAACACAAGTCACAGCTACCGATGGTGGCCGAATCGCATTATGGCTTCCCACCCCACTTAATGCCCAGCGCCGCTTGCCCTCCCGGTCCTGCCGCATGCTGGCGGCATGGGCCCCAGCCTGACTCACGCTACGTGGGGATGACCCACAAAGAGCAGAGCGCGGCTCCCACAGGCCACGGCCGACGCAGGGTGGTCTGCGACGCCGCCAGCCGGGCGGTGCCCGAGGCCCCGCGCCCGCCGCCCCCGCGCACCTTCTTTGGTCTGGGCGTTGGTGATCTGCAGGTCGCAGCTGGCCGCCTTCAGCTCCTCGCGGCCCATGATCTGGTGCTTGAGGTCACACCGGGAGATGTGGAGGCCGTTGAAGGTGACCATGTCATGGTTCAGCTTGGAGGCGAACTTGTAGTTGGGGCCAGGAGGTGCCTGCTCCGTGATGGCGTCTACCGCGGCAGACAGCGTCGCGGCCGCTGTGCCAGGTGAGGGCCCGCGGCGGTTCCTCCTCCACCGAGGAGGCCAGGGCAAGCAGCGCGGGCTGAGCTCGAGCGGGCCGGCGGCGCTCAGAGGCTGCGGCGCTCCGCCATGGCCTTCCTGGCCGACAACCGCACGGGCCGCTGCGAGCGTGTCACTGTGCACACGCAACGGCACACTGCACCCACCCCCCGCGCCTCACGTGACCCAGCGCATTATGACAAAAGGCCCGCGTCACGTGGGCGTGGCGGCCCCGCGCTCTTCATCCTAACACCAAGCGCCCCCGAGGGGAGGGGGGGCCCGTCAGCCCCGGGCCTGTCACCACCCCGGGCCGCTGGTCTCCCTGCTGTCCCCTGGCCTGTCACCACCCGGTGTCCTGCCACCCCCCAGGCCTGTCACTGCCTGATGTCCCTCCTGTCACCCCCCAGGCCTGTCCCTGCCCAGTGTCCCTCCTGTCACCCCCCTAGGCTGTCACCACCTGATGTCCCTCCTGTCACCCCCCAGGCCTGTCACTGCCCGGTGTCCCTCCTGTCACCCCCCGGGCCCATCACCGCCTGGTGTCCTGTCACCCCCCAGGCTGTCACCACCTGGTGTCCCTCCTGTCACCCCCCAGGCGGTCACCACCTGGTGTCCCCTCCTGTCAGCAGCCAGCCAGGGCAAGACAGCCTGGGGCAGATGCAGCGGGCTTGGCCGTGTGGCGCTCGGCTGCCCGCGGTGCAGGGCCGGCAAAGGGAGGGGACATCTCAGGGTGCTTGAGTGTATCTTGTGGCATTCATGGAAAGTTCAGTCAAAGAAGCCAATGACCATTTATGTTTATGGCCACAGACCAGTCCCCTGCCCCCATTTTTTAACTCCTCCCTCTCTGCCTTTAGCCCATCACTATTTTTTGCTTTCTCTTTCTCTGTCTCTCTCCCTGTCTGTAGTTTCTAATTCCTCCCTGTCTGTCCTATAGCCTGCTGCTATTTTTTCCTTTCTCTCCATCTCTTTCTCCTGCTCCCTCTCCTTCTCTTTTTTCTATCGCCGTGTCCTGCTTCCTGGCCTTATCTTAATGTTAGGGTTAGGGGCTAGGGTTAGGGTTAGGCTTAGGGTATCGTTAGGGTTAGGGTTAGGGTCGGGGTTAGGATTATGGTTCGGGTTTAGGGTTAGGGATAGGCTTAGGGTTTCGTTTTAGGGTTAGGCTTAGGGCTTAGGGCTTAGAAGTAAAACTGTCCCAAGCACTTACGCCTCCATCAAGGACCACATGCTCTGAGGCTTGTGATGACTGTTGGATGGCTTTCCCTCCCCCCGATGGAAACACCTCTCAGTTCTCTGTGCTCACACCAGGGAAGGAAAGGCAATACACCCCCATATCTAAAGGCATGGCACTCCAAGCAAAGGTAACGTTTCGTTTCTTTAGATGAACTGCCTGGCCAGTTACAACACCTGCTTATACTGACTTCATCCACCCTTACCCGCAAAACATTGTGACAGGCTGAGTCAGCGTGGAGAGTCAGGTGAACTTTGACGCACACACTGCTACCATAGGACTGGATTTTTAACCTATTTACATTTATCCGTCGCTTTGAAGCTGCCCAAGGGTCAGCATGCCCTTGCTACTGGAGGTTCTTGCTCTGTGCAGGCACTAAGGAAGACATTTCTGGTGACAGATTATTTCTAACGGGTAAAGCACAGCAGAACACACTGTTCATGAGCTGCTGAGAATCGTCCCCCAGGCATAGCAGGAACAACGGCAAAGCTTGTATATTTAAGATGCATTTGAGTTACCTTACCATTAAAATACACCACCACCAGACAGTGCTCTAGACGGAAGGCTGACATCAGTGTACAAGGACAGTCCCTTCTGGACATCTCGCTCCTGGGTAGAAATCCTAGAGACTTCCTTTAAGGACAGAAATCCAAAGAGCTACAATAAGCCTTTTAAATTCAGCACAGCAAACAAAAAGCAAACAAACAAAAAATGACAGGAAACCCCTGAGGCACTGATGAGGAACACAAGGTCTCCCCTTGAGTCCACTACCCCTCACAAGACTTACTCAAAATTACTCAGTTGCTTACTCAAAAGCAATAACCAACAAGCCATGTACCCTTGGGGAAGCCCTTGTCCTTCTGTGCCGCTGGTGGCATCCCACCATTACTCTGGGAGTCCACACAAATTCAGAAGTACACTTAGTCCTCCGGCAGTCATTACCTATGGACCCGAACTCCTCCCACACCCCAGAAGTGGCTGTCGGTCGTCTGGCAGTCATTCTCCACAAACTGCAAGCCCTCCATACCTAACCACCTACCTAGTGACTCAGTGGAAATGAGCTGGACCACAACAGAAGTGACACTGCCCGGCCCGGTCACACAGATTAGACCACAAACGGTGGTTACAAGACAGAAAATGCAACACAAACCACAAGGACAGCAAAAAAACAAGCAGAAGACACATCACACAAAAACCAAAGACCCCTATCCAAACCCTAAAAACGCAAACAAGCTACAAAAGGACTTTCCAAAAAAAAGACCACCCAGAACACAACATAAGGCAAAACCAACCTAACCCCAGGAACCCAGCGCTTGCAAGCCCAGATCCTGACCATAACAATAACATGCTTTAATCCTAAGTCGCGTAAACTCCCGTAACCCTCAAACCCCATAACCCTAGCACGCTGGAACCCTAGCGCCCCATATCCCTAGCACATTGTAGCCCCAAGATATCAAAACATTGAACACAAACTCCCTGGAGGTCTCTCTCTTCAGGTGGCCCCAGATCTCAGACACCACAACTCTGAAGTGGGGGTGCCCACCGTGCCCAAGTGGAAGATCCACCAGGACAGCACCAGCATCCATCTTCACATCATCCGTCACGCCCTGAAAAAGTGCCCAGGCTGGACACTCCTGGGGAGAAAGGCGGAGGCACTCGGAGACTTTGAACCGGCCAGCCATGGCCACAGGGCTTCAGCTCATCATGTCTGTGTCAGAGCCACCAGGCAGGTGACCCTGTCCCCCCTGCGAAGACCCCTTGGGGTAGCCGTACCCAGCACCAGCTGGCTGGATACGGCCTTTGCTCTATGGGGAGGTGCTCCCTGGGAGCAGGGTCTCTCACGGGGGAACTCACAGCTCACCTGGGCTGCTCTGCGGCCACCGGATGCCTTTGCTGTCAGGGGGCTCTCAGCACCTCTCTGCCAACGGCTGTCACCTCCCTGCGGGACGCTCTCCAGCGCACGGTCCGTCTCCACTGGGTCTCCCTGGGGACAAAGATCGGAAGGGAGGGATGGGGTTTGCTCTGTCCCCGTTCCCAGGGTGCTTCAGGAGAGACCTGCCACCCCCAAATGAGCTGTCTGACGTGGACACCACAGACGAGCTGCAGACGTGGGTCAGCACGGTGGCGGGGAGTGGGCAAGATGTCCTGCGGAGCCCCCGGCGCTGGCGGAAAGCAGAGCTGGAGACAACGGGGAGAAGCCCCAGGCAGCCGGCAGCTGGCGGTGGGGCCTGGCAGGGAGCAGCGCCCGCAGAAATGCCCGGCTCCTGGAGCCTCGGCCCCAGGGCTGCAGCCTCGGCACCTCCTGGGGCTTCGCTGGGAAAAACCAGGCAGGGGTGACCCTGACAGCCCGCACACGTACCTGGCCCCGGGATCTGGCAGCCTGTCCCTGTGCCCATCGCTGCCACGGGATCCAGGAAGCAGCGCCCCAGCCCTGGCGTGGCCCTGAGCCGCCTCTCAGGCCAGGCAGCAGGAAGCTGCGCCCCATGGCATGCTGGGAGCTGTAGGCCCGGGGCACGGGCTGCCGCGCGGCCATGTTGGTTCCCGGGGCATGCCGGGAGCTGTAGGCCTGGGGCACGGGGCTGCTGGGCAGCCATGTTGGTCTTGGGAGGTGCGGGCTCTGCTCCAGCTGCGGCCCAGCTGAGGTGAGGACAGGCACGCAGGTGGAGCTACCGAAGAGGAAGGGACGAAAGGACAGACGGACAGAGAAAGAAGTGCTTGAACTGTAACATTTGCCTGGCAGTGCAGAGAGCGGGAGCTGCGGTGAGTCCCAGCCCCTCGGGGCCGTGTCACCCCTCTTCTGCATCGCAGTCCCTCCCAGCCCCCCCCTCCCATTTCCCTCTGTGTCATTTTTTTCACTTCCCCATACCTCTCTTCTTCCGTTGCTGTGTTCTGCTCCCCGTCCTCTCTTCTCCAAGTCCCTCTTTCCCTGTCGCTCTACCTGCCCCTGTCTTTTTCTTGCTGCCCCCCCCTCCTGCTCCCTGTCCCTCTTTTTGCCTTCCTCTGTCTCTGCCCTGCAGCACATTGCTGTTGTTTCTTCTCTGTCTCTTTGTCCTGGTCTGCATCCCGCTCTGTTTTTCACAGTCTCTCTGGCCTGTTCCCTGTCCTGCTTTGTCTCTCTCTGCCTGTATGTCCCGCTCCCTGTCCTTGTCTTCCCTTCTCCCTCCTTCTGCTTCTCTCTCTCTCTGCCTCCCCCCCCGCCCTGCTCACTGTCACTGCGGTTTTCCATGCTGTATCCCACTGTCCCTGTCCTTCTTCCTGTTCATCTCTCTTCTGTCTCTCTCTGCTGCTCCCTGACCCTTCCCCTCCCCGCTTCCTCCATCTCTCTGCAGGGCTCCTGAGACCTCTCTTTCTTTCCCCATCCCTCTGTGCTGCTCACTGTCCCTGTTTCTCTCTTTCTCTTCGTTGTTATTCTTGTCTGTCACTCTGTCCTTCTCCCTGCCCCTATTCCTTTTTCCTCCCTCTCCTTTCTTCTGCCCACCGCAGGTTTTCTTGCGATCTCTATCCTGCCCCTAGCCCTTAGTTCTCTCTCTCTTCCTGCCTCCGTCTCCCTCTTTCTGCCTCTCTTCCTCTTTTCCTGCTGCTTCTTTCTCCATCTTTGTCCAGATCCCTGTCCTCTTTTTTCTCTTGCTGTCCTTTTGTCCTTTTTCTCTTTTCTCTCTTTCTCTCTGTCCCATTCCCTGCCCCACCCTTTCTCACTAAACCCCGCTCTCCAGCTGGCTGTGCCTTCTTTCCTCTCTCTCTCGCTCTCTAGTTCTCCTTTCTTCGTCTCTCTGTCCCACTGCCCATCACAGCTGGTTTTGTCCTCCAGTGGTGTCCTGCCCCCTCTTCCTTTTTTCTCTCGCTGTCATTCTGGCCTCTTCTTTTAAATTCCTCCATCTCGGTCCTGCACCCGTCACTGTTTTTTTCCTCTCCTGTCCCTTTGTCTTGCTCCCTGTTCCCCGTTCCTGTCTCTCCTTCCCTTTGTTCTGCTGCCCATCTCTGTTCCCCTTCTTGCTCCATCTCTCTGCCCTGCTCCCTGGCCCTCTAAGTCTCTCTCTGCTTCTCTCTCCCGCTCCCTGTCTCTCCCCCACCCTATTTTTCTGTCCTACTCCCTTTTCAGGTTCCCCCCGCCCTCACTTTGTCCTGCTCCCTGCCGCGGCTATTTCTCACTCCATCTCTGTCCTGCAGCCCAGTGCTGTTTTTTCCTTCCATCTCTCTGTCCTGCTGCCCAGCCCAGGCTCTTTTACCTCCTTCTGTGTCCTGCTCCCCGTCCCTTAGTTTTGCCTGTCTTTCCCTTTGTCCTGCCTCCCTGTGCCTTTCTTCTCTCTCTGTATCGCCCTGTCCTGCTCCCTGTCCTTGCCTTTCCCTGACAATCTGTGTCCTACTCCCTTTCCTTGTCTTTCCCTCTCTGCCCCCATCCTTCTTCCTACCTTTCTTTTTCTTCTCTCTCCCCCTCTGTTCCTGCAGCTTCTTCTTCTACCTCTGTCCTGCTCCCTGCCCCTTTTTTCCTCTCGCTGTCCCTCTGCCCTGCTTCCTGTCCCCATCGTTTCTTCTTTATTTCTCTGTCCCGCTGCCTGTCCCATTGTTTCTTGTTGTACTCCCCTGCCCCGTCCAGCTGGCTCTCCCTTTTATTTGTTCTCTCTTCCTCTTTTCTGCTTCTCGGTCCTCTTTTCCTTTTCCCCTGTCTCTGTCCTCCAGCCCGTTGCTGGCTTTTCCCCCCCTTCTTGGTCTCCATCAGGATCTGACCCTCTCTTTATTTCTCAGTCCCTTTGTCCTGCTCCCTGTCGTTCCTTCTCTTTCTCCATCTGGACGTCCTGCTCCCTGTCCCTGTCTTTCCCTAGCCCCCCCTTCCTTCTTCCTCTCCTTCCCCACGCCCATCTCTGCCTCTCTGTCCTGCTCCTTGACCCTACTTTTTCTTCCTCCATCTCTCTGCAGGGCTCCTCATCCCTATTTCTCTTGATTTCTCCAGCTCTCTAGCCTTTTCCCCATACCTTTCTTTCTCTCTCAGCTCCTCTATCTTTTCTCTCATCATATTTTTCTCTTTCTAGTCCACTGTCCTTCTCCCCGACAACTGAAGCTGAGTGGCCAGGTTTCCCTGGGCTCTGGTATTTCCTTAGCATTGCCCTAGGGAAGATCTGTGGTTTTAGGACTAGGGATCATTTAGGAGCTGGTCTCCTTACGTAGGCAGCGGAGCTAGGCATAGTTAAAGCAGAGGTTGTTCTCAGCTGGTGCTCTGTGCGTCCTGTTGAAAGAGCAGGCTGTGGGCCTTATTTTGAAGGAAGGTTTCTTGTTCTGCGTTTATTGCTCCTTGGGACGCTGCACAGAAGTGGTGGTGGGGTCTGGAGAGACAGATGGGACCTGCTGTGATTCCTAGTAAATGTGAACTTGAACGAGACCAGACTGACTGCATATGGTTTTCTTCTCAGCTCCAATTCCAACCTACGTGCTCGGCGCTAATGAAAAAAGAGACCCTGAGCTGCAAATGAGCAGACAACGTCACTCACTTAGGTCACCGTGCAGTTGGTCTGTGATAAGGGATGTGTACTTCCATGACGGTGCTTTCGTGAACGTTCTCTGGTCTTGCCGCTTCAAAGCCCTCCCTTTTTCCAGAAATTTTAAGATGGCATTTCTTATTCTGGGGTTCAGGCTGGAGTTGGACTTAATGTTGAACAGCTGATATCATGGGCTCCGTAAAATGTGAGAGAGAACCCTGCTTTGTTGTTGTTGTTGTTGTTTTCTAACACGCCCTAAACTTTGCTAAGCAAAGGGAGGAGTGGTTGCAAGAGTCTGTTCTTTGAGAGTGACGTATTCCTGTAGCGTGCCTGTCTTTGTATGGTGAAGGTTTCCTACCTGCAGTATGATTTTGCTGAGCTGTGAGGCTGTATTGGCGTAGCAAAGGTAAGAAGTGGCGTCTTTAAAGGTCATGCAACTGTAGCAAAACTAGCGGGAGAAGCTAGTTCCTTCCCTGACAAAACTAGTAGCAAGTAAAAGCATTTGCTATTGGCTTTTTTATGCAATGTTCATACAGAGCTTTTGGTATTGATTGATTTTTGGGAAGCAAGACAGCAGTGAGGAAAGAAAACTGGGGCTTCTTCACCGTAGGCGGGGTTCAAGCCTTTGCGCTAGAACAGGTCTTCACTACAGTTTACAAAAAGAGAAGATGAGCTGTCTGTAAGGAAAGTTTCAGTAGAAGTAAGGCTAGATTTGCAGAATTTGGTCCTCCGTATCTGTTGCAAATAAGAGATGACTTGGCAGTGTTTACATCTGAAGTGCATGCCGGTGTGTTAATGCAGGCCGTCGAGGTCTTTTCAGGGGTACTTCTGGACTGCAGGTTGCGTGCGTGGGGGGCACCATGTCCCAGGATGAGCCAGTTTTAGCTCAGAGGATGTGACAGAATGGCAACCATCTTTGTGGTGGACCCCTGTCATGGTTTAACCCCAGTCGGCAACTAAGCACCACACAGCCGCTCACTCGCCCTCCCCCTAGCAATGGGATGGGGGAGAGAATCAGAAGAGCAAAAGCAAGAAAACTCACGGGTAGAGATAAGAAGAGTTTAATACTTGAAATAAAATAATAATAGCAATAATAGTAATGCTAGTAACAGTAATAATAGTAACACCAATAATACCATAATATTACCAATAATAACACCAATAATAACAATAATAACAATAACAATAATAATAATAACAACAATAATAACACCAATAATAATAATAATAGTAATAATAACAATAATAACACCAATAATAGTAATAATAATAATAATAATATTAATAATAATAATAAATAATAATAATAATTTGTAATTAAAACGAGAGAGAGAAAGAGAGGGAGAGAGGATCAAGAATAAGAACCCCAATCCTAACACTAACACCAAACCCTCACCCTAACTCGAACCCCTAACACTACCCGTAAACCCTATGCATAACACTAAGACCTCACCCTTACCCTAAGCCTAACACCGAAACCTAACCCTAAACCTGAACCCCAACCCTAACCCGAACCCTAACCCAAATGCTAACCCTAACCGTAAACCTAACCCTAACTCTAACCCTAACCCTATCCCTAACCCTAAACCCGAACCATCCTAAACCCAACCGTAAAACTAATGCTAACCCTAAGCCTAACCCTAACCCTAAACATAACCCTAACCTTAACCCTAAACCTAACCCCTAACCATAACCCTAACCTTAACGCCTAACCCTAACGTTAACCCCTAACCCTAATGCTAACCCTAACCCCGAACTCTAGCCCTAATCCTGAACCCTAACCCTAACCCTGAACCCCAACCTAACCCTAACCCGTAGACCTAACCCTAATGCTACCCGTAAACCCTACGCATAACACTACGACCTCACCCTAACCCTAACTCTAACCCCAATACCGAACCCTAACTCTAACCCTGAACCCCAATCCTAACCCTAAACCCTAACCCTAAACTTAACCCTAACACTAACCCTAAACCTAACCCTAATGCTACCCGGAAACCCTAAGCGTAACATTAAGACCTCACCCTAAACCTAACACTGGACCCTAACTCTAACCCTTAACTCCAGTCCTAAGCCTAACTCTAACCTTAACCCTAACCCTAACACTTAACCCTAAATTGAACACTTAACCCTAACCCTAACCTAACCTTAAGCCTAACCTGAATCATAAAGCTCTAACCCTAATGTTAACCCTAACCCCGAACCCTAACCCTAATCCCAAACCCTAACCCTAACCCTGAACCCCAACCCTAACCTTAACGTAATGACCCTAACCCTAACTCTAACCCTAACCCTAATGCTACCCGTAAACCCTAACTGTAACACTAAGACCTCACCCTTATACTAACGCTAACCCCAATACCGAACCCTATCTCTAACCCTGAACCCAATCTTAAACCCTAACCCTAACCTTAACGCTAACACTAACCCTAAACCTAACCCTAACGCTACCTGTAAACCCTAAGCGTAACATTAAGACCTCACCCTAACCCTAACACTGAATCCTAACTCTAACCCTTAACTCTAATCCTAACCCTAACTCTAACCTTAACCCTAACCCTACCCCTAAACTTAACACTTAACCCTAACCCTAAGCCTAACACTTAACCCCAAACCGAACACTTAACCCTAACCGTAACCTAACCTTAAGCCTAACCTGAATCATAAAGCTAACCCTAGCCCTAACCCTAACCCTAAGGCGAAACCTCACCCTAAAACAAAATCCTAACGCTAACCCTAACCCCAAACCGTAACCCTAACCCTAACATCAAACCGTAACACTAACACTTTGGCATAACCCTAACGTTAAACCTAAACGGAACCATAAAACTAAGCCTCACATAACACCGAACCCCTAATTCTAACCGTAACCCTAATGCTAACTCAACCTCAAACCGTAATCTTAAGACATCACCACAACCCTACCCCTACCCCTAACCCTAAAACTAAACCCTAACCCTATCCCCTAACCCAAACCCTAACCCTAACGCTAAGCCTATCCCTAACTGTAACCCTACGCCCTAACCCTAACGCTAACCCTAACCCTAAAACGAAACCATAACCCTATCCCTAACACTAAACCTGAACCATAATCCTAACCCCAACGATAACCCTAGGCCTAACCCTAACCCCAACCATAACCCTAACCTTAAACCCAACCATAACCCTAACCTTAACCCCTAATCCTAATTTTAAGCCCTAACCCTGATGCTAATCCTAACCCCGACCCCTAACCGTAATCCCGAACCCTAACCCTAACCCTGAACCCCAACCTGAACCCTAATGACCCTAACCCTAACTCTAACCCTAACCCTAATGCTACCCCAAACCTAATACCGTAACCATAACACCTCACCCTAAACCTAATGCGAAACCTAATCCTAAAATTAAAACGCAACTCTAAACCTAAACCCTAACCCTAAAAATTAACGCTACCCCTAACCCAAACTGAAATCCTAACCCATAAGCGTAAACCCAATGTAACCCCTAACCATAACACTAAGCCCTAACCCTAACGCTATCACAAACTTAATACCATAACCGTGAGACCTCACCCTAACCCTAATGCGAAACCTAACCCTAAAACTAAACTGCAACCCTAACCCTAAACCTAATCCTAATACTTAATGCTAACCCTAACCCAAACTGAAATCCTAACCCATAAGCATAAACCCAACCATAACCCCTAACCATAACACTAATCCCTAACCCTAACCCTAACCCTAACCCCAAACCCTAATCCGTATCCCAAACTCTAACCCTAACCCTGAAGCCCAGCCCTAACTCTAACCTTAACCCTAACCCTAACCCTAATGATAAGCCCTAACCCTAATGCTAACCCTAACGCCAAACCCTAACCCGTATCCCAAACTCTAACCCTAACCCTGAACCTCAGCCCTAACTCTAACCTTAAATCTAACACTAACGTTTACCCTAACCCTAACCTTAAAACTAAACACTAACCCTAAACCCTAACCCAAACGCTAACCCTAACCCTAAACCTAACCATAACCCTAAGCCCTAACCCTAACCCTAACCCTAAAATGAATCCCTAACCTGATCCCTAACCCTAAACCCAAACCATAATCCTACCCCCAACCCTCTCCCTAACCCTAACGATAACCGTAAGCCTAACCCTAAACCTAACCCTAACCCTAAACCTAACCATAACCCTAAGCCCTAACCCTAACCCTAACCCTAAACCTAACCATAACCCTAAGCCCTAACCCTAACCCTAACCCTAAAATGAATCCCTAACCTGATCCCTAACCCTAAACCCAAACCATAATCCTAACCCCAACCCTCTCCCTAACCCTAACGATAACCCTAAGCCTAACCCTAAACCTAACCCTAACCCTAACCCCTAACCATAATCCTAATGATAAGCCCTAACCCTAATTCTAACCCTAACCCTAACCCATATCCCGAACTCTAACCCTAACCCTGAACCCCAGCCCGAACCCCAGCCCTAACTCTAACCCTAAACCCTAACCCCAAACCCTAACCCTAACCCTAACCCTAAAACTAACCCTAACCCTAACCGTAACCCCAAGCCCTAACCCTAACCCTAAACCTAACCCTAAAATGAAACCCTAACCCGATCCCTAACCCTAAACCCAAACCATAATCCTAACCCCAACCCTATCCCTAACCCTAACGATAACCCTAAGCCTAACCCTAAACCTAACCCTAACCCTAACCTTAAACCTAACCCCTGCCCCTAACCATAACCCTAATGATAAGCCCTAACCCTAATGTTAACCCTAACCCTAAACCTAACCCTCACCGTAACACTGAGCCCTAACCCTAACCCTAACCCTAAACTTAATCACAAACACTATAACTGATGTAAATGAGCAATATCAGGGCAGCAAGTCAGGTTCTTTAAATCCTTGCTTTCTCTCTTCCCTTCTCTCTTCTTGCTTTCTCTCTTCCGTTCGAGGAGATTTCCATTCGAGGAAGCTTTAGCTAGTTTTATTATATTGTCTGTCTTAGGAGGAACAGCCACTTCTACTTTCCGCTTTGTCTTGTCAATTTTTGCTTTTGGCTTATCCTTCTCTTTTTTCTCCTTTTCAGACATCGGTTTGAAAGCAATAGAATCTGCTTCCATAGGCTCATCTCTCACAGGGGTGGCATCATCTCTGCTTGGGCCATGAACAGGGAGTCCATTTTAACGTCTTCTGCTGGAACTGGCTCTCTTGGTTTTCTCGCACCTGCTAACAACTCAGTATTGGGAAATCCTTCATCCTCATCCCTTTTTCTTCTCTTTTTATGCTTATTTCCTTGGCCATCTCCTAGTGGATTTTTCACCTCCTTCTCTTTTGATTTGGTAGGATCCTTGATGCCATGGCTCTCTCTTTCAGAAGGTTTTTCAGGGTAATTTCCAGCTATATTGTGATTTTGGTGGCTCTGCCAAGCAGGATAATCCTCCCTACGTCCCCGAGCATATGGTGAATTCTCTTGTCTGGTCCCAGGTGGACCAAACCTACCTGGAGAAAAGTTCTCTCTGTTTACTGGAGGGTGAGGTTGAGCGCCAACAGCATAGCCCTTGTAAAACTTTCCATGCCATTCTCTGTAGTTCCTTTCCCATTCCCGGTACCTTGCCTTTTCAAATGGATCTCTACAGTCAAGAGATCTGCCATAGTAAGCTTTCAGATCATATGGTGGAACTTCTCTGTATCTGTTAAAATACTCCCTTCCTCCTTCCCCTTGAGGTATAGTCTGTTTAGTGGGAGACTGGCCTCTAAATACTGGAGACCTTGACCGTGAATGGCATCTTCTGTATGGGGGTGACCTTGACCTTGAACGCTGATAACCGTGTGACCTTGACCTAGAACGATAGTTACGCCTCTTCCCTTTGCCTCTTCTTGGATACGGCAGCAATCGCGAGTAGGAACGAGAATGGGAAGGACTAAATGAGCGAGAGTAGGAGCGAGTGCGGGAAGAACCTGATCTTGATGTGGAGCAGGTAGACGAACTTGTAGAGTAAGGTGAAGCACTATAAGGAGACTTGGACCTGGAAAAAACCACAACACACAGAAAAAGAAATGAAGTTAATTCAAAACAGTCATTCTCCCCAATTTTTTTCCTCCCAAATTTGGTTTGGGTTTTTTCTCCTCTCCATACGCTTATGTCAAAGCTTCTTTCAGCTGCTGACATAATGCTACTGCAAATTGAGGAATTTGATAACATTTTTCAATTCCATTTGTCTTGTTTTAGTTATGCATGCTTACTATCTGCAACGAAAAATTCTATTGGAAAAAACACTGTCATTTTTCCTTATGTCAGATGCACTTTAGTGTAACTGCAGTCCGATATGCTGTTGAAATACAAACGTGAAAAACAAGACAACTTCATTGAGCCAAATACTTCCTCCTCTTTAAGTCTTTTTCTCCCTGCTTTCTGTTCATTAGAGACTACGCTCATTTCCTGATCCTCATACTTGCCTTCCACATCCTCACCCCCAACAGTTCATTCAGTCTTCTCTCCTTATACTCAGCTTTGCACCTGTGGATGGAGGCTGCCCACCCTTGAAAGAGACTCCCATCTCCCGTGGGCCAAGTGCCCACTGCTCCTCTGCCACTCCTTGATACACTTAATACATCACACTTCTGATCTTCCAAGTACTGCACAGATATTAACTAATCTTCTCTGGAACTTCTTTTAACTTCTTCCACATACGCTTCCTATGTTGTTGCCTCATCATGAGGTATTTGGCCTGGTCCTGTCCCTGAATTGTTGTTTTCTTGCTGACTGAATTGGAGATATCAGACAACCTGTGGGATGGATCCTGGTTTTTCTTTTGATTTACCTTTAAGATTTTATAAACACAATGCACTCTTACAATCTGTCTATAACAAACATATAGCGAAAGGAAGGACTAGCTTGACGCTGCAGTAATAGGTAAAACAGACTCCGCTCTCTCCAACTGAGAGAAAGCGTCTTGGCTATGTGAGATGACTAAATTGAAGAAATTCAAAATTGTCATAAAAGAACAGTGTTGACTTTTCCAACCATTTGCTCATGCAGTATCAACTAAGTTGTTAAAAAAAGAATGTTGGAGGCTGATTCCTATTGGGAAATCAATTTCTTCAGCCCTATTCAGCCAGTAATGGAAAAGGTGGCTTTCCATCTGATCCTTTAATTATCTTTAATTTTTATAGGCAATTATGGTTTCCTCAAAAAGCGTTCATTTCTCAGAGTCCTGTTTTCAGTCATGTACCGGAGTTTTATTTTAAATAACCTTAGTGGAAGCACAGATGCCCTTTGTAAAAGCCAATTCAAATGAAGCCATTTAAAAATTAATTACCACTTGGATTCTCCACAACTATCTGTGCATACTTGCTTCATTATAAATCAGCTGTTGTATAAGTTATGCGTTATACAGCCTCTTTTAACAGGTGACAAGGAGTCATCTATTGAATTTCTGTAGAATACTTACACTTCCCAGCCTGGTCTGCCACCTGCTGAGCGAACTGGACTGGCTCTCATTGGATGACCTTTTGGAGTGGGGAGAGGAAAAAGAAAGAAATCCCATTCAGTTCCTCTGAAGGTAATTTTTTTAAGGAAATTCTGAAGTTACAGTTACTTACCAGTGTCGTGGTTTAACCTGGCAGGCAGCCAAATACCACGCAGCCGCTCACTCACTCCCCCCGCCCCCCCAGTGGGACGGGGAGAGAATCGGAAGGGTAAGAGTGAGAAACACTCGTGGGTTGAGATAAAGACAGTTTAATAGAACAGAAAAGGGAGAATAATGATAATAAATAATGATAGAATATACAAAATGAGTGATGCACAATGCAATTGCTCACCACCCGCGCTGACCGATAACCAAGTAGCGATCGGTACTTCCTGGATCACGCCTACCGTTCATATACTGAGCATGACGTCACATGGCATGGAATACCCCATTGGCCAGCTGGGCTGGCTGTCCTGATTATGTTCCCTCCCATCTTGTGTACCTAGCTCAGTCAGTAGGCACGGGAACTGTCCTTGGACTAGGAGGGCACTTAGCAACAACTGAAAACATCAGTGTGTTATCACCATTCTCCTCATACTAAATCCAAAACACAGCACTAGGAAGAAATTTAACCCTATCCCTGCCGAAACTAGGACACCAGTTGTGGGTATTGCTTGTCCTTGGGGGCCCAGAAGACTTGGTAATGCTGGTTGTCTTTGTACGGGAACCTGATAGACATCTCAAAAAACCATTAGTAGGCTTGAGTTCTGAAGGTTTTAACCAACTCTCCCGTGGAGAAGAATGTGGATTAAATGCCTAACTATCCGTTTGTTGCAGACCACAGTAAGTCACCAGAGTTGGCTATATCATTTTCTATGAGAGAAATGAATCCCACCTCTCCTTTGCCAGAGGGTAAATGTAAATTGCAGGCTCAGGGTAAAGTTCGTCTCCGAGTAACTACATTTTATAAATGGAAGAAGTCTATTTCCTACAAAACGAGATCCATGACAGAAACACAGAAGTGCTACCAAGTGCATTTTAAAACAGCCACTCCTGTCAGCACACAGCAGTATTTTCTTAGTTTATAGCAACAGGAAAACTTCAGTCTGTTTTACACATGGGATTTGATAAAAGTCAGAGGGGGCGGAAATCTCAGTCCAACAGCTACTTGTTAAATTTTGCAAGAAGCCTTTGAAACATAAACCAAAAGCAAAACGAGCTTTCAGAGAGAACGACTCCACTGCAAACACTACTGAAATGTTTTGCAGAAATACGGATTCTTAGCATACCACACGTTTAACCAACTTCCAGGGGCACGAACAGCAGGACCACCCTATTTTAATATTCAAAAGTATCCCAGATTCTATGGTTAAGCACAATGACAGTGCTTCCTGCCCCGTAATTACAGATGCTGGCCAACTTGGTTGCATAGCCACTCAGACATGCACGCATGGTTTCTCTCGCTCACTTTTTGGCCAGTCCAATTAATTCCATACTTACGCATTAATAGTTGGTATTGCGTATTTTCCAGTGTTTGTCAGCATAGCACCCTTTGTATTGGGGTCTTTCACCTCCATCATGAAACTCCTTGGAATTCCTGTGCTCTTTAATTCTGGGAACAGGCTCAACATTTTTGTCCTGTTAAGAAAAGAAATGCAGACATATCCCCTTTTAAGACCCACACTTAAAATGACATTTCAATGATTATTTTAAGCAGCAAAGGCCTTTAATCCTCTCCTTTTACCCAGCATAAGGGTTGCTCGACTAAAATACTTATTTTCCTAAATGAATATAGCCAGGATGTTCCAAAGGCTTGAGCAGTGTTTTGAACTCATTCCATTCTTTGGCTTAAGTTCAGGTTCTTTAAGGGTGAAATATCCCTTAGCTCACCATCCCCTCAGAAAAGAGATACAAACCCGCTCCTCCTCCAAAGCGCAATTCAGAGCACAAATATTCAATAGATGGGGTCAACAGAAACATCTTGGTTTTACATGAAATACTAAAAACTGTGAACTGTCATTAAACAGAGTTAAAACCAGAAACATTTCCAGTAATATTGAAATATATAAAAATATGCATGAAAGTGCACAGAGCAAGATCTGTGGACATACTTAATGTCTATGACCTAGAAAAAAGAAAAGTTTACATTTATAATGCCAGGTTTCCCTTGGATTTTGAAGGGCTTTGCAACATTGCCATGTGAACCTCTGTCTTTCACCCCAAGAGAAACAATTCTTAATATGAGTATTCATGGATTTGTTACGTAACTGCCAAGGTAAAAAACTGAAAAGCTAAGGAACACCAGAAGTCCCCCACAGTCTTACCCCATTTGTTGGGCAGTTCTTTATACAGTCGCCAGGTTTTCCGCAACGAGAGCAAGCAGATGATGGTGGAGGTGGACCCCAGGGTTTCTTCATGTAACTAAAAGGGTTTGGGGCAAAGAAGAAAAAGGTATGCACGTGTCTCTCTCGTTAAAACAAACTTCTCTACAATCTTTCCATAATCTTCAAAGAACAGATTTGACATTATCAACACTTACTTGATTGGATCATATTCCTGGCAAAACTGTAGCATCATAGCTTTTATTTTATCTTCTTCGGAAGCATTGGCTTCAGCCAGATTGGCACTCTGTTTAACAGGTAATTATTTGACACATACATTAGAAACACATTTAAGCCCACACTGCCAAAGAGAACACCACTCACCCAACCCTGTAAAGAGCAGCACAACGCCAGCTGAGGTTGCATGAAAACAGCTGCTTATATGAAACAGAGTTGTCCAAAAGATGTTCTGGGGAGTCCTTACATCATCACAGGCTGTTTATGTGCCTGTTAACCTACTTGAAAAGAGCATTCCTGGCCACTCAAAACCTTAGGCTCTTCATGTTCCCCCCCACTAACTTCTTCATAGGAAGCAAGTTAACTACAATAAGCAAAACCTGCAGTTTTTTTCCAGTTGACCGTGTCCTTTTAACATACAAATTGTAATATAAATGTTATGCAGAACTGGATCTTCAAATTATTGAAGCCAGCTGATTTTTTTAAAGTAGTATTTGTTCAAATGTTTTTATTACACACTAGTACAGATACAAGCAGGGTCTAAGGGAGTGACTGTAAATGATTTGGACCCTCAAGCACCTATCATTCAGATCAACCACTCATGGTTTTGGTTTTAGATGCATTCATTCACAAAAGCAACCAACTTGTTTCAGCATTTTGTTAAAGGGCTGTTTCATATACACAGCTTTTTCTCAACTGTAACATAATCCAGATCGACATCTATGAAGTCATTTCCATTAACATTTACAGAAGACTTTACAGATACTTGACTAATTTGTTTGAACCCAAGCCGTTTACAAAACACATCCAAAACCCACAAGACATTACTAGGAATAGACCAAAATTCAAGATGGCATTTAATGCATAATAAAACAGAAAACTTTTTACAACACATTGCCTCCATGCTAAGCCAGTCTGCACTGAGGAGGTTAGAGTAAGGAACCGTCTGGAGCTGCTTTATCTTATGTTCCTCTATTTTTCTGAAATACTTACATTTTCTCAAAAGCTTAAATGTGTACACCACTTGGACAGTTTTTCACATTTTAGAGTAAAACTTCACCTGAGTTTACAGAACCAAGGACATGTTTAGGGACAGCGCTAACAGAGACCAATTTCTCCTGGTGGCTACCTTCCAAACTATTTTTTTTTTCTTACCAAATGTCCACAATTTAATTTCTGCAGTGAGAGAGGGAAGAAGTTACCAGTGGGAAGAGATTTTTCTTTCTGGGAAAGGAACTCCAGCCTTTATTTTCAGAAGAAAGGACTAGCTCCTCTGCATTAGGCCCTGCCTTCTCTAATCTTTGTAACTTTAAAGACTAGTAATTTAATTGGCTAGCACTACGCCTTTTCACAAAGTGCAATCCCTAGTGCTTTCCCAGACAAAGTTACATGTTGTTGAGCAAAAAATGCAAGCAGTTCCATAGCAAAACATGGCATTACAACAGTTTCAGAAGGTCACGTTTGCTAATATGCCACCCATACGCATCAGTATTTTCCTGTAAACAATTAGGTGCATTTACACAATTTACACAGTCTGCGATCAAACAAATTAGATTGTGTTGTCCACTGTATATATACTACAGTGTATGAAATTGTGCAGCATTCAAAGCATGGATCTATAACTGTAGCGCCTAGAAATTCAAAAATAGCCATGCAGTTGTCCGTGTTCCAGAAACGCTTCTATTTTGGCTCTTGCAAACCCCCCTGAAATGTCCGTCACTTACAGCCAATTAAATTCTTCTGTGAAAATTGTGTTAGTTTCCAATGCAAAATGAACGAAAAGTATGAAAAACGGTAAACAGCTTCTGAAGTGCTTCTTCTTTGTGTCTTGAAGATGAGTAATACTGCAACATTACGTTGCGGCTGATAAGGTCCTCCCCCTTCTATCTTCCCAAACTGGCAACTACTCTTTACCAGGATAGTATCAAAATATACACACATTTTAAAGTTAAAAGAAATACTTTAAATTATTAAAAATTAAATTAAAGGTTTGTTCACATGACAACAGTTCTCCAGCTATAGATCACAGTATAAGATTTAAAAATACAAAGCAAACACTTTTTTTTAGGAATATATATGTACCTTAGTCAGCTGGGCCAGAGAAATAGATGCAGAAGAGTCATCAATCTGTTCACAAAAAATTAAACTCACATTCAAGTTCTACAATCAAAAACAGAGCAATAGTTAACCTCTACTGTAGTCTGACAGTCTGCACTATATCCTCCGAGTGTCACTGAAAGAGCCATTTCCAACCTAGTGTAGTTGGTATTTGTTCAAAACAAAGTCCAAACCTGTGACAGCTTAAGAGTGCCTATGTGGTTAAGGAGAAGAAGCTAAACTAACCAAACCCGCTGGAGATCAACTTATTGCTCCAGAATATCTCAGAGAGGGACCCTTGTCAAATGCTCACAGCTGCTTAAAAGTCGAAGGGGTAAGGAAGCTATCAATTTTCAGCTAAAAAGGATTTTTAAAAAATATTTATTTGAAAAGGAAGCATCACTACAGGAAACTTCTTTTCAGTGTGGTTTGTAAACTAATCAGCCAAGTATTTCCTTGTGTTACTTATTTCTGTTTTAGCAGCAGAACGACAGTGTCTTCAAACCTGAAGAAAAACGCTGCCCCTTTTCCAAATGTAAATTCAAAGTGGCAGTATCCTAAAGAAAAGCTTAGCCTTTGGGAAATTAAAGCAGCATCCAGCCCTGAAGTCACCCAGATCCAAAAACGTACTGCAGGCGGAGGTTAAGAAAAATGACAGGGATTTTACCCTTTACAAATGCACCAGGCTCTAACCTTGTGCCAAAATTTGTACACTGGGTTTTACGTATTTTCATTTGCAGACAAACTATTAAACTAAACTGCTTCATCTGATAAAGCGGAAAGGTCAAATGTAGAACTTTAGAATACCACTTTGTGTAGCAACGATATTTAAATTCACAGCAATCTATTAAAGACAGTTATGCACTCAGTTATGCACTCAAACAATATCGCTTCAATTATACAGTTCCAGGAACAAATACCCAAGTCTTTAAGGACATGAAAAGGAAGCATTTAGCTGCACAGAACTGTCCTCAAAACGTGTGGGACATGTTGGTTTTGGTATTTGTTTGAACCCCCGAGTCAAAAGTAAGAAACAGTACCATGTTTAACAATAATGGTTTCTCAGTGGTTTTTGATAACATTTTCAAAAACCATGTTCAGTTGTGCAAACCTTGAACCTACGTGATCTAAAAACGATTGTACATTATCTGTACAACACAAAGTCGTTCAGGAAATAGTCTAGCATATCCAGTATGAAATACAATGCATTACTAGGCACAAACACCAATATTCACATTAGATAGAACTGTGCAAATGATGGCATTACTCCGTTTCTACTATGCTGAATCAAATACATTGTATTTACAACATATACTATGTTTTACTGGAAAATCTATTAAGTTAATGTTTGGAAAATTAATCCAAGACTACCTTAAGTGCAGCGTGCAGCAAAAAGTGTGAGATTGTGTTTTTACATACTGCTTTTGATGTTCCACTTACTGGCTCAGTTTGACTTCTAGAAGAAGAAATAAAGGTGATCAGAACTTCAAATACAGCACTTGTACCAAAAACATAAAGCACTGAAAACAGATTATAAAACCTGAACATCAAAACTTTATGTTCTGATAGTCGAGTGAATCTGGAAATTTACTCATATACATAAACCGTTGTCTCTTGGTACATTCAGTGCAACTAAAAAAACCCCCCAGAATCCCATTTCTACTTTGTCACAAATTACTCTAAGGCTTACAGATATAGAACACGACCGTGCAAGGGGAAGTCCTCAGGTAGTTTGTCTCTGCTACATAAGTATCAAAACCAGGAAGTCTGTACTACAGTTTTGTGTTCATAAATAATCAACCATCAAAATACGAAGGTAACTTTAGCCAATCTGTGTATCGCTAGTATTACAAATAGGTACCAGATGGAGTCCTTTAGTTTCTAAGAAAGAACAGTGATAGTCTAGACACTTCCAAAGTGTCTTAAGTGAAAAGTGTACTTAAGTGAAAAAAATCAGTCATCTGACAAATGACAACAATGTCAGCAGCATCGTCTTTAGAACAGTGTTTCTCTGTGGAAGCCCAAGCACTGTGTTCAGATATCTTAGCCATGAAAGTGCCAAACCACTAAATGTGTTACATATGCTATATGGACTAAAAACAGTAGTAGAAATGTCACCTGAAAGCAGGTCCTAGGCCTTTGTGCGATTTAGGAGACCTGTGACAAAAAAAAAAGGTCTTGGTTGCCAGAATTTGCTTCAAGATAATCTTGAAAATGCTACGATATTTTAGGAAATATTTATTAAATTTGAAAACTTGCTGAGATTCCACATACTCATTGATCTGTATCTGCACGCTACTCATCATGAATCAGCCATGCAACCATTGATGTCGTTAACAAACAATTCACACATCATCCAAAGTGTCCCATGAGCAGAGGCAATTCAAAGGCTGCTGTGCAACTGGTGTACAAATAGAAAGGCGCACGCTCCCTGCCACTGCTAGAACACCACCAGGCTCGCAACGACAGCCACGTACCTCCTGAAGTTGAGGAAGGACAAGGACATCCTTTAGATTACCACAGCATGGATTCTTCATACATTTACCTTCAAGAGCGTACTAAAAGGAGAGTAACGCATTTTTGAAGGCCTCTCCACCATTACAGCATACATTCATCATTCCCAAACATCCACCACTCTTACCAGTTGTTTCTGCAATGTTCACAGCTGAAAGACTAGAAAGCTAATCTGCCTGGTTAATTTTCAGCGCTAGAACAGCGGTGCCGTTCCTTCCTTATCCCCTTATACATACAGGTATGTATCTGACCTTTGATGCTAGCCGCATCTATCCTCTCATTTTAGGGCAGCATTACAATACCAGGAGAGGGTGCCCGAAACAGAGGATGCACTGACAAGACAGCACTAAGCAGACGTGTTTAAATTAACCCCCAAAACAAGGCCATGTTTATAAGCACAGTGCTGCGGTGTCCAGAATTACTAGAGGGTGCCTGAAAACACTGCAACAACTACTGCAGGAATACGCCCAAAGTTGAGATGCAGAGCCACATAAATTCAGGGTTTTTTGCTTGCAGATGCCTCGTGGGTACCGGGAGGCTGCTGTACTCTTTGTTCGAGACACAGTGTAACTCATCCGTCTACTTGATTTATTGAGAACCAACATTAGAAAGACATGGCAAAACCACAAGCTAATAATATCTACTAATTGTGGTGGAGAGACCTATCTTTAAGGCGGCTGGAAAACATGACCGTTCAAACAATGCTAATGTAGCTGATATAGAACTGGACTGTATGAATACATAAATGACAGCAGTAATCCTCTAGTCAGCACTGCATTGGAATAGCTGTAATTTTAATCAATACACCTGATTCTCTGTCCTCCGTAAATCTTAGGAATACAGAACCAAAACCCGGAGCACAGATACCAGCTTAGGGTAAAAACAGACGTAGCAAGATAACTAGTAACATTTGGTAATGTGCTAAACTGCTTACTGAGTTTCAAGTTTGGAAAGGATTAACTATTCCTTCATCGTACTTGCACAAAAGGCAATACACTTTAGGATACTGTTCTTTTTCTCTTGCCTGAAACGGACATTGTCTTGAGGAAACGCATAGGAATCGCTTACGAATGGAACTTCTTGTTTGCATCGTTCGCCAACTGGTAAACCTTGGTCTTTCCTCTATAGCTAGTATGCAAAAAACCCAGATTTGGGGCGTAAGAATACCTGCCATATCCCCCCCAAATGCCAGAAATAGTCAAACACTGAGAATCAGGCTCTTCTGAGACGGGAACAAAGTATGCGTTTACGCTACAATGCGTATCTGTCTTTACTATAAAAGCCATAAAAGCCAACACATATAATAAGGAATCTCTGCACGTCGAGGAAACAGGATCTACAACTTGGGTCTCAGAACAATCAACCCCAAGAACAAACCCAATAGAATAATCTTAAAAGTTACCATGGTTGGAGTTCGAACCCCATGACCCAGCAGGCCTAAAAATGTAAGTCCACTTTCGGACAGACACATTAAAATCTACCCCATGCCAACAAAAATTAACAGCAGCTTTAACAAGAAAGAACGCCTCTGTAAACTAATATCCATAAAAAAAGTTAACACACTGAAACCCCTAACAAAGAATACAATGCTTTATGGATACTTACATAACATCGGTTTTGCCGGTAGCTTTAACTCCTCCGACAGGGATTCTTCTAACAATTACCGATGAGTTCTTAGGAATCAGGGCATTCTCATCTGTGTATTCTGAAAACAACATAAATACAGAGAAAAACATCAGTCAATTCGTAAGAATGCATGCTCATATGTAATTACGTAGCACTTCGCAGAATCCCTTTACAGATACAAAAGCAAAATTTTATATGTAACATCACGCTTTCATCGTCTCAACACACTAACAGTATATTTCAAGAAATCTTGGGGTTTGAGAATCAAACACAAGCAGCAAAATCTTTTTCCTTTTTTTAAAACAGTTTGAATGCCAACAGCAAAATGGACTCAAAGGTCACTAAAGGAGAGTCTGCTAATGCACGAGGTTCTTTCCTGACCTAGCTTAAAGTTGCTTTTGCTTCCGTTAGGCTACAAAACCCATAGATCTTTGGAGAAAAACAAACCACAGCAAAGTCTCACCTGCCTAAACCAGATTCTAAAGTCTGACTAGCTTGCCCTGCCACCAAACAGGCACTTAGCTAAAGCACGAGAACTCTGTGCCATTGCTTTCATAGCTGTTAACTAAAAACCAGTCACCTGTGCTGCCAGTGCTCAAGCCTGACAGAACACAGAAGAGAGCCGGCCGCCTCTGCCTGTTTCTTGGAGCTTAATCCATCAACAACCACACTTCTCAGCTGCTCAGGGCTTTACGTTTAAATGGAAACAGAACTGGCAGTGCTAGAATTTGGATCACAGACATTTGGGGGTTTTTTTGAGCTTGCTTTCACAAGTAGGGCAGAATTGGCTCAAACTCAAGTGGTATCTCCCCTCGTAAGCTAATCATCTAGTTTGAATTAACCAAAGGGACGTGAATTCGTTCGATCGATTCCCTTTTTGCAGAGCAGAGAGGCCCAAACGAAATTACTTAGGAAGACAGCCTTGAAAAGCCTTTCAGGAACAGCGTGTGCCTGAAGCTCTCCATGCTTTGCCTTGGCTTACACCCTGTTAGTCTTCTGAAGAGGAGGAAAGCCTTCTGACCTTTTACATAAGGCCCAAACAAAAAAAAACAACTACCTGAGACACTTGGACTGAGTAAGCTTAAAATGCAAAGATCTCTCCAAGGAGAATGCTTTTTCTATTGTACTTACACAAGCTGGATAGGACTGAATATTTTAAAGCACTATCAGCAGGCATCCCCTGTAATCTGCCTACAGTTTTAAATATTCAAAGCCCTTACCTTTGCAGAGCGAATCAGAACAATGGTCTGAAAACCAAAGATACTGTATACCTCGTCAGGCCCTGTCAGGTGGCATCCCTAAGACCCCTAACGTTGTGCTGTTAAGGCTCTTCACAGACACTCTCCTGAAAATAGTTTAAGTATCTGTAGATAAACAGCAAGCTTTAGGTCCAACCACTTTAAAGGCTAGGGCTGAAGTTACAGTTACCGCAGTGTACATACTACTCTCTTTAAGTTTTAGACATGAAACAGGAAGAGGAAAAAAAACACTAGTACACATTTTAAAGAAAAGCCTGTTGTAAGAGTGTCACAGAACCACAGGGGGGAAAAAAAAAAAAAAAGAAATGTAATGTTTAAGGAATGAAAACACTTTACAAGTCTTTTTATTTCTGAAAAGTCACATCCCAAAGTCTTTAATCACATTCAAACTTATCGAGATGGCAGATTACCAAACTGAAATATCCTACTAAGTAATACGAAACCATTATCATCTCTAAGAATCAAGCACCATTTGTTAGATTTAAAAGAATTTATGATGTCTCTAAGAACATTTCTTACGTATATCCACCATAAACGTTCTGCCATAAAACTTCAGTACTGCCCTGATACGGTTAACATGTAGTACAGGAAAAAAAACCACCGTTAGAAACGAATGATGAAATGATGCTCAATAGCATCTGAATGACCATGTCTTTGGTGTGGAAAAGAAGTTATATTAACAAGAAATTCCAAAGTATAATTTAGATACGGAGAACACTCATGCGCAAGACGGCTTTCAAGGGTCTGCACAGATTTTAACTCACAGATACGCTCCTGATCCAAAATGTTGCTAGTGGGCAGTTTCTGCAACAGCCGCAAAACCCATTTTCCAATGCAGTGGAGTAAAACAAGTTGAAGTCAAAATTAAGTCACGAAATTCACCAAATCCAGGTGGTTTCTTTTCTTCAAATTAGCCATCTCTTTTATTTCTATCACTTTCAGCTTTCTCCACCACATTTCAAAGAAATCTGGCAAGTTGGTTATTACAAGATATGCTCCCACATTTCCTTCTCATTTTACCTAGAAGAATTCCAGGAAACCAAAGCTTTTGTAAGCGCCGTATGTCACACATCAACCACGTACTCTTCTACGCCTAGCTCCATGTCTACAACACAGATCTGAAGGTAGTTGTCAGAACAGCAACTACAGAAGAACAGCTCTGTGAGGCCCCCAACACAAGTCACAGCTACCGATGGTGGCCGAATCGCATTATGGCTTCCCACCCCACTTAATGCCCAGCGCCGCTTGCCCTCCCGGTCCTGCCGCATGCTGGCGGCATGGGCCCCAGCCTGACTCACGCTACGTGGGGATGACCCACAAAGAGCAGAGCGCGGCTCCCACAGGCCACGGCCGACGCAGGGTGGTCTGCGACGCCGCCAGCCGGGCGGTGCCCGAGGCCCCGCGCCCGCCGCCCCCGCGCACCTTCTTTGGTCTGGGCGTTGGTGATCTGCAGGTCGCAGCTGGCCGCCTTCAGCTCCTCGCGGCCCATGATCTGGTGCTTGAGGTCACACCGGGAGATGTGGAGGCCGTTGAAGGTGACCATGTCATGGTTCAGCTTGGAGGCGAACTTGTAGTTGGGGCCAGGAGGTGCCTGCTCCGTGATGGCGTCTACCGCGGCAGACAGCGTCGCGGCCGCTGTGCCAGGTGAGGGCCCGCGGCGGTTCCTCCTCCACCGAGGAGGCCAGGGCAAGCAGCGCGGGCTGAGCTCGAGCGGGCCGGCGGCGCTCAGAGGCTGCGGCGCTCCGCCATGGCCTTCCTGGCCGACAACCGCACGGGCCGCTGCGAGCGTGTCACTGTGCACACGCAACGGCACACTGCACCCACCCCCCGCGCCTCACGTGACCCAGCGCATTATGACAAAAGGCCCGCGTCACGTGGGCGTGGCGGCCCCGCGCTCTTCATCCTAACACCAAGCGCCCCCGAGGGGAGGGGGGGCCCGTCAGCCCCGGGCCTGTCACCACCCCGGGCCGCTGGTCTCCCTGCTGTCCCCTGGCCTGTCACCACCCGGTGTCCTGCCACCCCCCAGGCCTGTCACTGCCTGGTGTCCCTCCTGTCACCCCCCAGGCCTGTCCCTGCCCAGTGTCCCTCCTGTCACCCCCCTAGGCTGTCACCACCTGATGTCCCTCCTGTCACCCCCCAGGCCTGTCACTGCCCGGTGTCCCTCCTGTCACCCCCCGGGCCCATCACCGCCTGGTGTCCTGTCACCCCCCAGGCTGTCACCACCTGGTGTCCCTCCTGTCACCCCCCAGGCGGTCACCACCTGGTGTCCCCTCCTGTCAGCAGCCAGCCAGGGCAAGACAGCCTGGGGCAGATGCAGCGGGCTTGGCCGTGTGGCGCTCGGCTGCCCGCGGTGCAGGGCCGGCAAAGGGAGGGGACATCTCAGGGTGCTTGAGTGTATCTTGTGGCATTCATGGAAAGTTCAGTCAAAGAAGCCAATGACCATTTATGTTTATGGCCACAGACCAGTCCCCTGCCCCCATTTTTTAACTCCTCCCTCTCTGCCTTTAGCCCATCACTATTTTTTGCTTTCTCTTTCTCTGTCTCTCTCCCTGTCTGTAGTTTCTAATTCCTCCCTGTCTGTCCTATAGCCTGCTGCTATTTTTTCCTTTCTCTCCATCTCTTTCTCCTGCTCCCTCTCCTTCTCTTTTTTCTATCGCCGTGTCCTGCTTCCTGGCCTTATCTTAATGTTAGGGTTAGGGGCTAGGGTTAGGGTTAGGCTTAGGGTATCGTTAGGGTTAGGGTTAGGGTCGGGGTTAGGATTATGGTTCGGGTTTAGGCTTAGGGATAGGCTTAGGGTTTCGTTTTAGGGTTAGGCTTAGGGCTTAGGGCTTAGAAGTAAAACTGTCCCAAGCACTTACGCCTCCATCAAGGACCACATCCTCTGAGGCTTGTGATGACTGTTGGATGGCTTTCCCTCCCCCCGATGGAAACACCTCTCAGTTCTCTGTGCTCACACCAGGGAAGGAAAGGCAATACACCCCCATATCTAAAGGCATGGCACTCCAAGCAAAGGTAACGTTTCGTTTCTTTAGATGAACTGCCTGGCCAGTTACAACACCTGCTTATACTGACTTCATCCACCCTTACCCGCAAAACATTGTGACAGGCGGAGTCAGCGTGGAGAGTCAGGTGAACTTTGACGCACACACTGCTACCATAGGACTGGATTTTTAACCTATTTACATTTATCCGTCGCTTTGAAGCTGCCCAAGGGTCAGCATGCCCTTGCTACTGGAGGTTCTTGCTCTGTGCAGGCACTAAGGAAGACATTTCTGGTGACAGATTATTTCTAACGGGTAAAGCACAGCAGAACACACTGTTTATGAGCTGCTGAGAATCGTCCCCCAGGCATAGCAGGAACAACAGCAAAGCTTGTATATTTAAGATGCATTTGAGTTACCTTACCATTAAAATACACCACCACCAGACACTGCTCTAGACGGAAGGCTGACATCAGTGTACAAGGACAGTCCCTTCTGGACATCTCGCTGCTGGGTAGAAATCCTAGAGACTTCCTTTAAGGACAGAAATCCAAAGAGCTACAATAAGCCTTTTAAATTCAGCACAGCAAACAAAAAGCAAACAAACAAAAAATGACAGGAAACCCCTGAGGCACTGATGAGGAACACAAGGTCTCCCCTTGAGTCCACTACCCCTCACAAGACTTACTCAAAATTACTCAGTTGCTTACTCAAAAGCAATAACCAACAAGCCATGTACCCTTGGGGAAGCCCTTGTCCTTCTGTGCCGCTGGTGTCATCCCACCATTACTCTGGGAGTCCACACAAATTCAGAAGTACACTTAGTCCTCCGGCAGTCATTACCTATGGACCCGAACTCCTCCCACACCCCAGAAGTGGCTGTCGGTCGTCTGGCAGTCATTCTCCACAAACTGCAAGCCCTCCATACCTAACCACCTACCTAGTGACTCAGTGGAAATGAGCTGGACCACAACAGAAGTGACACTGCCCGGCCCGGTCACACAGATTAGACCACAAACGGTGGTTACAAGACAGAAAATGCAACACAAACCACAAGGACGGCAAAAAAACAAGCAGAAGACACATCACACAAAAACCAAAGACCCCTATCCAAACCCTAAAATCGCAAGCAAGCTACAAAAGGACTTTCCAAAAAAAAGACCACCCAGAACACAACATAAGGCAAAACCAACCTAACCCCAGGAACCCAGCGCTTGCAAACCCAGATCCTGACCATAACAATAACATGCTTTAATCCTAAGTCGCGTAAACTCCCATAACCCTCAAACCCCATAACCCTAGCACGCTGGAACCCTAGCGCCCCATATCCCTAGCACATTGTAGCCCCAAGATATCAAAACATTGAACACAAACTCCCTGGAGGTCTCTCTCTTCAGGTGGCCCCAGATCTCAGACACCACAACTCTGAAGTGGGGGTGCCCACCGTGCCCAAGTGGAAGATCCACCAGGACAGCACCAGCATCCATCTTCACATCATCCGTCACGCCCTGAAAAAGTGCCCAGGCTGGACACTCCTGGGGAGAAAGGCGGAGGCACTCGGAGACTTTGAACCGGCCAGCCATGGCCACAGGGCTTCAGCTCATCATGTCTGTGTCAGAGCCACCAGGCAGGTGACCCCGTCCCCCCTGCGAAGACCCCTTGGGGTAGCCGTACCCAGCACCAGCTGGCTGGATACGGCCTTTGCTCTATGGGGAGGTGCTCCCTGGGAGCAGGGTCTCTCACGGGGGAACTCACAGCTCACCTGGGCTGCTCTGCGGCCACCGGACGCCTTTGCTGTCAGGTGGCTCTCAGCACCTCTCTGCCAACGGCTGTCACCTCCCTGCGGGACGCTCTCCAGCGCACGGTCCGTCTCCACTGGGTCTCCCTGGGGACAAAGATCGGAAGGGAGGGATGGGGTTTGCTCTGTCCCCGTTCCCAGGGTGCTTCAGGAGAGACCTGCCACCCCCAAATGAGCTGTCTGACGTGGACACCACAGACGAGCTGCCGACGTGGGTCAGCACGGTGGCGGGGAGTGGGCAAGATGTCCTGCGGAGCCCCCGGCGCTGGCGGAAAGCAGAGCTGGAGACAACGGGGAGAAGCCCCAGGCAGCCGGCAGCTGGCGGTGGGGCCTGGCAGGGAGCAGCGCCCGCAGAAATGCCCGGCTCCTGGAGCCTCGGCCCCAGGGCTGCAGCCTCGGCACCTCCTGGGGCTTCGCTGGGAAAAACCAGGCAGGGGTGACCCTGACAGCCCGCACACGTACCTGGCCCCGGGATCTGGCAGCCTGTCCCTGTGCCCATCGCTGCCACGGGATCCAGGAAGCAGCGCCCCAGCCCTGGCGTGGCCCTGAGCCGCCTCTCAGGCCAGGCAGCAGGAAGCCGCGCCCCATGGCATGCTGGGAGCTGTAGGCCCGGGGCACGGGCTGCCGCGTGGCCATGTTGGTTCCCGGGGCATGCCGGGAGCTGTAGGCCTGGGGCACGGGGCTGCTGGGCAGCCATGTTGGTCTTGGGAGGTGCGGGCTCTGCTCCAGCTGCGGCCCAGCTGAGCTGAGGACAGGCACGCAGGTGGAGCTACCGAAGAGGAAGGGAGGAGAGCACAGACGGACAGAGAAAGAAGTGCTTGAACTGTAATATTTGCCTGGCAGTGCAGAGAGCGGGAGCTGCGGTGAGTCCCAGCCCCTCGGGGCCGTGTCACCCCTCTTCTGCATCGCAGTCCCTCCCAGCCCCCCCCTCCCATTTCCCTCTGTGTCATTTTTTTCACTTCCCCATACCTCTCTTCTTCTGTTGCTGTGTTCTGCTCCCCGTCCTCTCTTCTCCAAGTCCCTCTTTCCCTGTCGCTCTACCTGCCCCTGTCTTTTTCTTGCTGCCCCTCCCTCCTGCTCCCTCTCCCTCTTTTTGCCTTCCTCTGTCTCTGCCCTGCAGCACATTGCTGTTGTTTCTTCTCTGTCTCTTTGTCCTGGTCTGCATCCCGCTCTGTTTTTCACAGTCTCTCTGGCCTGTTCCCTGTCGTGATTTGTCTCTCTCTGCCTGTATGTCCCGCTCCCTGTCCTTGTCTTCCCTTCTCCCTCCTTCTGCTTCTCTCTCTCTCTGCCTCCCCCCCCGCCCTGCTCACTGTCACTGCGGTTTTCCATTCTGTATCCCACTGTCCCTGTCCTTCTTCCTGTTCATCTCTCTTCTGTCTCTCTCTGCTGCTCCCTGACCCATCCCTTCCCTGCTTCCTCCATCTCTCTGCAGGGCTCCTCATCCCTATTTCTCTTGATTTCTCCAGCTCTCTAGCCTTTTCCCCATACCTTTCTTTCTCTCTCAGCTCCTCTATCTTTTCTCTCATCATATTTTTCTCTTTCTAGTCCACTGTCCTTCTCCCCGTCAACTGAAGCTGAGTGACCAGGTTTCCCTGGGCTCTGGTATTTCCTTAGCATTGCCCTAGGGAAGATCTGTGGTTTTAGGGCTAGGGATCATTTAGGAGCTGGTCTCCTTACGTAGGCAGCGGAGCTAGGCATAGTTAAAGCAGAGGTTGTTCTCAGCTGGTGCTCTGTGCGTCCTGTTGAAAGAGCAGGCTGTGGGCCTTATTTTGAAGGAAGGTTTCTTGTTCTGCGCTTATTGCTCCTCGGGACGCTGCACAGAAGTGGTGGTGGGGTCTGGAGAGACAGATGGGACCTGCTGTGATTCCTAGTAAATGTGAACTTGAACGAGACCAGACTGACTGCATATGGTTTTCTTCTCAGCTCCAATTCCAACCTACGTGCTCGGCGCTAATGAAAAAAGAGACCCTGAGCTGCAAATGAGCAGACAACGTCACTCACTTAGGTCACCGTGCAGTTGGTCTGTGATAAGGGATGTGTACTTCCATGACGGTGCTTTCGTGAACGTTCTCTGGTCTTGCCGCTTCAAAGCCCTCCCTTTTTCCAGAAATTTTAAGATGGCATTTCTTATTCTGGGGTTCAGGCTGGAGTTGGACTTAATGTTGAACAGCTGATATCATGGGCTCCGTAAAATGTGAGAGAGAACCCTGCTTTGTTGTTGTTGTTGTTGTTTTCTAACACGCCCTAAACTTTGCTAAGCAAAGGGAGGAGTGGTTGCAAGAGTCTGTTCTTTGAGAGTGACGTATTCCTGTAGCGTGCCTGTCTTTGTATGGTGAAGGTTTCCTACCTGCAGTATGATTTTGCTGAGCTGTGAGGCTGTATTGGCGTAGCAAAGGTAAGAAGTGGCGTCTTTAAAGGTCATGCAACTGTAGCAAAACTAGCGGGAGAAGCTAGTTCCTTCCCTGACAAAACTAGTAGCAAGTAAAAGCATTTGCAGTTGGCTTTTTTATGCAATGTTCACACAGAGCTTTTGGTATTGATTGATTTTTGGGAAGCAAGACAGCAGTGAGGAAAGAAAACTGGGGCTTCTTCACCGTAGGCGGGGTTCAAGCCTTTGCGCTAGAACAGGTCTTCACTAGAGTTTACAAAAAGAGAAGATGAGCTGTCTGTAAGGAAAGTTTCAGTAGAAGTAAGGCTAGATTTGCAGAATTTGGTCCTCCATATCTGTTGCAAATAAGAGATGACTTGGCAGTGTTTACATCTGAAGTGCATGCCGGTGTGTTAATGCAGGCCGTCGAGGTCTTTTCAGGGGTACTTCTGGACTGCAGGTTGCGTGCGTGGGGGGCACCATGTCCCAGGATGAGCCAGTTTTAGCTCAGAGGATGTGACAGAATGGCAACCATCTTTGTGGTGGACCCCTGTCATGGTTTAACCCCAGTCGGCAACTAAGCACCACACAGCCGCTCACTCGCCCTCCCCCTAGCAATGGGATGGGGGAGAGAATCAGAAGAGCAAAAGCAAGAAAACTCACGGGTAGAGATAAGAAGAGTTTAATACTTGAAATAAAATAATAATAGCAATAATAGTAATACTAGTAACAGTAATAATAGTAACACCAATAATACCATAATATTACCAATAATAACACCAATAATAACAATAATAACAATAATAATAATAATAACAACAACAATAATAACACCAATAATAATAATAATAGTAATAATAACAATAATAACACCAATAATAGTAATAATAATAGTAATAATAATAATAATAATAATAATAATAATAATAATAAATAATAATTTGTAATTAAAACGAGAGAGAGAAAGAGAGGGAGAGAGGATCAAGAATAAGAACCCCAATCCTAACACTAACACCAAACCCTCACCCTAACTCGAACCCCTAACACTACCCGTAAACCCTATGCATAACACTAAGACCTCACCCTTACCCTAAGCCTAACACCGAAACCTAACCCTAAACCTGAACCCCAACCCTAACCCGAACCCTAACCCAAATGCTAACCCTAACCGTAAACCTAACCCTAACTCTAACCCTAACCCTATCCCTAACCCTAAACCCGAACCATCCTAAACCCAACCGTAAAACTAATGCTAACCCTAAGCCTAACCCTAACCCTAAACATAACCCTAACCTTAACCCTAAACCTAACCCCTAACCATAACCCTAACCTTAACGCCTAACCCTAACGTTAACCCCTAACCCTAATGCTAACCCTAACCCCGAACTCTAGCCCTAATCCTGAACCCTAACCCTAACCCTGAACCCCAACCTAACCCTAACCCCTAGACCTAACCCTAATGCTACCCGTAAACCCTACGCATAACACTACGACCTCACCCTAACCCTAACTCTAACCCCAATACCGAACCCTAACTCTAACCCTGAACCCCAATCCTAACCCTAAACCCTAACCCTAAACTTAACCCTAACACTAACCCTAAACCTAACCCTAATGCTACCCGGAAACCCTAAGCGTAACATTAAGACCTCACCCTAAACCTAACACTGGACCCTAACTCTAACCCTTAACTCCAGTCCTAAGCCTAACTCTAACCTTAACCCTAACCCTAACACTTAACCCTAAATTGAACACTTAACCCTAACCCTAACCCTAACCTAACCTTAAGCCTAACCTGAATCATAAAGCTCTAACCCTAATGTTAACCCTAACCCCGAACCCTAACCCTAATCCCAAACCCTAACCCTAACCCTGAACCCCAACCCTAACCTTAACGTAATGACCCTAACCCTAACTCTAACCCTAACCCTAATGCTACCCGTAAACCCTAACTGTAACACTAAGACCTCACCCTTATACTAACGCTAACCCCAATACCGAACCCTATCTCTAACCCTGACCCAATCTTAAACCCTAACCCTAACCTTAACGCTAACACTAACCCTAAACCTAACCCTAACGCTACCTGTAAACCCTAAGCGTAACATTAAGACCTCACCCTAACCCTAACACTGAATCCTAACTCTAACCCTTAACTCTAATCCTAACCCTAACTCTAACCTTAACCCTAACCCTACCCCTAAACCTAACACTTAAACCTAACCCTAAGCCTAACACTTAACCCTAAACCGAACACTTAACCCTAACCGTAACCTAACCTTAAGCCTAACCTGAATCATAAAGCTAACCCTAGCCCTAACCCTAACCCTAAGGCGAAACCTCACCCTAAAACAAAATCCTAACGCTAACCCTAACCCCAAACCGTAACCCTAACCCTAACATCAAACCGTAACACTAACACTTTGGCATAACCCTAACGTTAAACCTAAACGGAACCATAAAACTAAGCCTCACATAACACCGAACCCCTAATTCTAACCGTAACCCTAATGCTAACTCAACCTCAAACCGTAATCTTAAGACATCACCACAACCCTACCCCTACCCCTAACCCTAAAACTAAACCCTAACCCTATCCCCTAACCCAAACCCTAACCCTAACGCTAAGCCTATCCCTAACTGTAACCCTACGCCCTAACCCTAACGCTAACCCTAACCCTAAAACGAAACCATAACCCTATCCCTAACACTAAACCTGAACCATAATCCTAACCCCAACGATAACCCTAGGCCTAACCCTAACCCCAACCATAACCCTAACCTTAACCCCAACCATAACCCTAACCTTAACCCCTAATCCTAATTTTAAGCCCTAACCCTGATGCTAATCCTAACCCCGATGCTAATCCTAACCCCGACCCCTAACCGTAATCCCGAACCCTAACCCTAACCCTGAACTCCAACCTGAACCCTAATGACCCTAACCCTAACTCTAACCCTAACCCTAATGCTACCCCAAACCTAATACTGTAACCATAACACCTCACCCTAAACCTAATGCGAAACCTAATCCTAAAATTAAACCGCAACTCTAAACCTAAACCCTAACCCTAAAAATTAATGCTACCCCTAACCCAAACTGAAATCCTAACCCATAAGCGTAAACCCAATGTAACCCCTAACCATAACACTAAGCCCTAACCCTAACGCTATCACAAACCTAATACCATAACCGTGAGACCTCACCCTAACCCTAATGCGAAACCTAACCCTAAAACTAAACTGCAACCCTAACCCTAAACCTAATCCTAATACTTAATGCTAACCCTAACCCAAACTGAAATCCTAACCCATAAGCATAAACCCAACCATAACCCCTAACCATAACACTAATCCCTAACCCTAACCCTAACCCCAAACCCTAATCCGTATCCCAAACTCTAACCCTAACCCTGAAGCCCAGCCCTAACTCTAACCTTAACCCTAACCCTAACCCTAATGATAAGCCCTAACCCTAATGCTAACCCTAACGCCAAACCCTAACCCGTATCCCAAACTCTAACCCTAACCCTGAACCCCAGCCCTAACTCTAACCTTAAACCTAACACTAACGTTTACCCTAACCCTAACCTTAAAACTAAACCCTAACCCTAAACCCTAACCCAAACGCTAACCCTAACCCTAAACCTAACCATAACCCTAAGCCCTAACCCTAACCCTAACCCTAAAATGAATCCCTAACCTGATCCCTAACCCTAAACCCAAACCATAATCCTACCCCCAACCCTCTCCCTAACCCTAACGATAACCGTAAGCCTAACCCTAAACCTAACCCTAACCCTAACCCTAACCCCAACCCCTAACCATAACCCTAATGATAAGCCCTAACCCTAATTCTAACCCTAACCCTAACCCATATCCCGAACTCTAACCCTAACCCTGAACCCCAGCCCGAACCCCAGCCCTAACTCTAACCCTAAACCCTAACCCTAAACCCTAACCCTAACCCTAACCCTAAAACTAACCCTAACCCTAACCGTAACCCCAAGCCCTAACCCTAACCCTAAACCTAACCCTAAAATGAAACCCTAACCCGATCCCTAACCCTAAACCCAAACCATAATCCTAACCCCAACCCTATCCCTAACCCTAACGATAACCCTAAGCCTAACCCTAAACCTAACCCTAACCCTAACCTTAAACCTAACCCCTGCCCCTAACCATAACCCTAATGATAAGCCCTAACCCTAATGTTAACCCTAACCCTAAACCTAACCCTCACCGTAACACTGAGCCCTAACCCTAACCCTAACCCTAAACTTAATCACAAACACTATAACTGATGTAAATGAGCAATATCAGGGCAGCAAGTCAGGTTCTTTAAATCCTTGCTTTCTCTCTTCCCTTCTCTCTTCTTGCTTTCTCTCTTCCGTTCGAGGAGATTTCCATTCGAGGAAGCTTTAGCTAGTTTTATTATATTGTCTGTCTTAGGAGGAACAGCCACTTCTACTTTCCGCTTTGTCTTGTCAATTTTTGCTTTTGGCTTATCCTTCTCTTTTTTCTCCTTTTCAGACATCGGTTTGAAAGCAATAGAATCTGCTTCCATAGGCTCATCTCTCACAGGGGTGGCATCATCTCTGCTTGGGCCATGAACAGGGAGTCCATTTTAACGTCTTCTGCTGGAACTGGCTCTCTTGGTTTTCTCGCACCTGCTAACAACTCAGTATTGGGAAATCCTTCATCCTCATCCCTTTTTCTTCTCTTTTTATGCTTATTTCCTTGGCCATCTCCTAGTGGATTTTTCACCTCCTTCTCTTTTGATTTGGTAGGATCCTTGATGCCATGGCTCTCTCTTTCAGAAGGTTTTTCAGGGTAATTTCCAGCTATATTGTGATTTTGGTGGCTCTGCCAAGCAGGATAATCCTCCCTACGTCCCCGAGCATATGGTGAATTCTCTTGTCTGGTCCCAGGTGGACCAAACCTACCTGGAGAAAAGTTCTCTCTGTTTACTGGAGGGTGAGGTTGAGCGCCAACAGCATAGCCCTTGTAAAACTTTCCATGCCATTCTCTGTAGTTCCTTTCCCATTCCCGGTACCTTGCCTTTTCAAATGGATCTCTACAGTCAAGAGATCTGCCATAGTAAGCTTTCAGATCATATGGTGGAACTTCTCTGTATCTGTTAAAATACTCCCTTCCTCCTTCCCCTTGAGGTATAGTCTGTTTAGTGGGAGACTGGCCTCTAAATACTGGAGACCTTGACCGTGAATGGCATCTTCTGTATGGGGGTGACCTTGACCTTGAACGCTGATAACCGTGTGACCTTGACCTAGAACGATAGTTACGCCTCTTCCCTTTGCCTCTTCTTGGATACGGCAGCAATCGCGAGTAGGAACGAGAATGGGAAGGACTAAATGAGCGAGAGTAGGAGCGAGTGCGGGAAGAACCTGATCTTGATGTGGAGCAGGTAGACGAACTTGTAGAGTAAGGTGAAGCACTATAAGGAGACTTGGACCTGGAAAAAACCACAACACACAGAAAAAGAAATGAAGTTAATTCAAAACAGTCATTCTCCCCAATTTTTTTCCTCCCAAATTTGGTTTGGGTTTTTTCTCCTCTCCATACGCTTATGTCAAAGCTTCTTTCAGCTGCTGACATAATGCTACTGCAAATTGAGGAATTTGGTAAAATTTTTCAATTCCATTTGTCTTGTTTTAGTTATGCATGCTTACTATCTGCAACGAAAAATTCTATTGGAAAAAACACTGTCATTTTTCCTTATGTCAGATGCACTTTAGTGTAACTGCAGTCCGATATGCTGTTGAAATACAAACGTGAAAAACAAGGCAACTCCATTGAGCCAAATACTTCCTCCTCTTTAAGTCTCCGCTGTTCTCTGTAAAACTCCTCCCTAGATAAGGGAGGCCAATGGCATCCTGCCAACTTAAGCATTTTTCTCCCTGCTTTCTGTTCATTAGAGACTACGCTCATTTCCTGATCCTCATACTTGCCTTCCACATCCTCACCCCCAACAGTTCATTCAGTCTTCTCTCCTTATACTCAGCTTTGCACCTGTGGATGGAGGCTGCCCACCCTTGAAAGAGACTCCCATCTCCCGTGGGCCAAGTGCCCACTGCTCCTCTGCCACTCCTTGATACACTTAATACATCACACTTCTGATCTTCCAAGTACTGCACAGATATTAACTAATCTTCTCTGGAACTTCTTTTAACTTCTTCCACATACGCTTCCTATGTTGTTGCCTCATCATGAGGTATTTGGCCTGGTCCTGTCCCTGAATTGTTGTTTTCTTGCTGACTGAATTGGAGATATCAGACAACCTGTGGGATGGATCCTGGTTTTTCTTTTGATTTACCTTTAAGATTTTATAAACACAATGCACTCTTACAATCTGTCTATAACAAACATATAGCGAAAGGAAGGACTAGCTTGACGCTGCAGTAATAGGTAAAACAGACTCCTCTCTCTCCAACTGAGAGAAAGCGTCTTGGCTATGTGAGATGACTAAATTGAAGAAATTCAAAATTGTCATAAAAGAACAGTGTTGACTTTTCCAACCATTTGCTCATGCAGTATCAACTAAGTTGTTAAAAAAAGAATGTTGGAGGCTGATTCCTATTGGGAAATCAATTTCTTCAGCCCTATTCAGCCAGTAATGGAAAAGGTGGCTTTCCATCTGATCCTTTAATTATCTTTAATTTTTATAGGCAATTATGGTTTCCTCAAAAAGCGTTCATTTCTCAGAGTCCTGTTTTCAGTCATGTACCGGAGTTTTATTTTAAATAACCTTAGTGGAAGCACAGATGCCCTTTGTAAAAGCCAATTCAAATGAAGCCATTTAAAAATTAATTACCACTTGGATTCTCCACAACTATCTGTGCATACTTGCTTCATTATATATCAGCTGTTGTATAAGTTATGCGTTATACAGCCTCTTTTAACAGGTGACAAGGAGTCATCTATTGAATTTCTGTAGAATACTTACACTTCCCAGCCTGGTCTGCCACCTGCTGAGCGAACTGGACTGGCTCTCATTGGATGACCTTTTGGAGTGGGGAGAGGAAAAAGAAAGAAATCCCATTCAGTTCCTCTGAAGGTAATTTTTTTAAAGAAATTCTGAAGTTACAGTTACTTACCAGTGTCGTGGTTTAACCTGGCAGGCAGCCAAATACCATGCAGCCGCTCACTCACTCCCCCCGCCCCCCCAGTGGGACGGGGAGAGAATCGGAAGGGTAAGAGTGAGAAACACTCGTGGGTTGAGATAAAGACAGTTTAATAGAACAGAAAAGGGAGAATAATGATAATAAATAATGATAGAATATACAAAATGAGTGATGCACAATGCAATTGCTCACCACCCGCGCTGACCGATAACCAAGTAGCGATCGGTACTTCCTGGATCACGCCTACCGTTCATATACTGAGCATGACGTCACATGGCATGGAATACCCCATTGGCCAGCTGGGCTGGCTGTCCTGATTATGTTCCCTCCCATCTTGTGTACCTAGCTCAGTCAGTAGGCACGGGAACTGTCCTTGGACTAGGAGGGCACTTAGCAACAACTGAAAACATCAGTGTGTTATCACCATTCTCCTCATACTAAATCCAAAACACAGCACTAGGAAGAAATTTAACCCTATCCCTGCCGAAACTAGGACACCAGTTGTGGGTATTGCTTGTCCTTGGGGGCCCAGAAGACTTGGTAATGCTGGTTGTCTTTGTACGGGAACCTGATAGACATCTCAAAAAACCATTAGTAGGCTTGAGTTCTGAAGGTTTTAACCAACTCTCCCGTGGAGAAGAATGTGGATTAAATGCCTAACTATCCGTTTGTTGCAGACCACAGTAAGTCACCAGAGTTGGCTATATCATTTTCTATGAGAGAAATGAATCCCACCTCTCCTTTGCCAGAGGGTAAATGTAAATTGCAGGCTCAGGGTAAAGTTCGTCTCCGAGTAACTACATTTTATAAATGGAAGAAGTCTATTTCCTACAAAACGAGATCCATGACAGAAACACAGAAGTGCTACCAAGTGCATTTTAAAACAGCCACTCCTGTCAGCACACAGCAGTATTTTCTTAGTTTATAGCAACAGGAAAACTTCAGTCTGTTTTACACATGGGATTTGATAAAAGTCAGAGGGGGCGGAAATCTCAGTCCAACAGCTACTTGTTAAATTTTGCAAGAAGCCTTTGAAACATAAACCAAAAGCAAAACGAGCTTTCAGAGAGAACGACTCCACTGCAAACACTACTGAAATGTTTTGCAGAAATACGGATTCTTAGCATACCACACGTTTAACCAACTTCCAGGGGCACGAACAGCAGGACCACCCTATTTTAATATTCAAAAGTATCCCAGATTCTATGGTTAAGCACAATGACAGTGCTTCCTGCCCCGTAATTACAGATGCTGGCCAACTTGGTTGCATAGCCACTCAGACATGCACGCATGGTTTCTCTCGCTCACTTTTTGGCCAGTCCAATTAATTCCATACTTACGCATTAATAGTTGGTATTGCGTATTTTCCAGTGTTTGTCAGCATAGCACCCTTTGTATTGGGGTCTTTCACCTCCATCATGAAACTCCTTGGAATTCCTGTGCTCTTTAATTCTGGGAACAGGCTCAACATTTTTGTCCTGTTAAGAAAAGAAATGCAGACATATCCCCTTTTAAGACCCACACTTAAAATGACATTTCAATGATTATTTTAAGCAGCAAAGGCCTTTAATCCTCTCCTTTTACCCAGCATAAGGGTTGCTCGACTAAAATACTTATTTTCCTAAATGAATATAGCCAGGATGTTCCAAAGGCTTGAGCAGTGTTTTGAACTCATTCCATTCTTTGGCTTAAGTTCAGGTTCTTTAAGGGTGAAATATCCCTTAGCTCACCATCCCCTCAGAAAAGAGATACAAACCCGCTCCTCCTCCAAAGCGCAATTCAGAGCACAAATATTCAATAGATGGGGTCAACAGAAACATCTTGGTTTTACATGAAATACTAAAAACTGTGAACTGTCATTAAACAGAGTTAAAACCAGAAACATTTCCAGTAATATTGAAATATATAAAAATATGCATGAAAGTGCACAGAGCAAGATCTGTGGACATACTTAATGTCTATGACCTAGAAAAAAGAAAAGTTTACATTTATAATGCCAGGTTTCCCTTGGATTTTGAAGGGCTTTGCAACATTGCCCTATGAACCTCTGTCTTTCACCCCAAGAGAAACAATTCTTAATATGAGTATTCATGGATTTGTTACATAACTGCCAAGGTAAAAAAATGAAAAGCTAAGGAACACCAGAAGTCCTCCACAGTCTTACCCCATTTGTTGGGCAGTTCTTTATACAGTCGCCAGGTTTTCCGCAACGAAAGCAAGCAGATGATGGTGGAGGTGGACCCCAGGGTTTCTGCATGTAACTAAAAGGGTTTGGGGCAAAGAAGAAAAAGGTATGCACGTGTCTCTCTCGTTAAAACAAACTTCTCTACAATTTTTCCATAATCTTCAAAGAACAGATTTGACATTATCATTTGACTTACTTGATTGGATCATATTCCTGGCAAGACTGTAGCATCATAGCTTTTATTTTATCTTCTTCGGAAGCATTGGCTTCAGCCAGATTGGCACTCTGTTTAACAGGTAATTATTTGACACATACATTAGAAACACATTTAAGCCCACACTGCCAAAGAGAACACCACTCACCCAACCCTGTAAAGAGCAGCACAACGCCAGCTGAGGTTGCATGAAAACAGCTGCTTATATGAAACAGAGTTGTCCAAAAGATGTTCTGGGGAGTCCTTACATCATCACAGGCTGTTTATGTGCCTGTTAACCTACTTGAAAAGAGCATTCCTGGCCACTCAAAACCTTAGGCTCTTCATGTTCCCCCCCACTAACTTCTTCATAGGAAGCAAGTTAACTACAATAAGCAAAACCTGCAGTTTTTTTCCAGTTGACCGTGTCCTTTTAACATACAAATTGTAATATAAATGTTATGCAGAACTGGATCTTCAAATTATTGAAGCCAGCTGATTTTTTTAAAGTAGTATTTGTTCAAATGTTTTTATTACACACTAGTACAGATACAAGCAGGGTCTAAGGGAGTGACTGTAAATGATTTGGACCCTCAAGCACCTATCATTCAGATCAACCACTCATGGTTTTGGTTTTAGATGCATTCATTCACAAAAGCAACCAACTTGTTTCAGCATTTTGTTAAAGGGCTGTTTCATATACACAGCTTTTTCTCAACTGTAACATAATCCAGATCGACATCTATGAAGTCATTTCCATTAACATTTACAGAAGACTTTACAGATACTTGACTAATTTGTTTGAACCCAAGCCGTTTACAAAACACATCCAAAACCCACAAGACATTACTAGGAATAGACCAAAATTCAAGATGGCATTTAATGCATAATAAAACAGAAAACTTTTTACAACACATTGCCTCCATGCTAAGCCAGTCTGCACTGAGGAGGTTAGAGTAAGGAACCGTCTGGAGCTGCTTTATCCTATGTTCCTCTATTTTTCTGAAATACTTACATTTTCTCAAAAGCTTAAATGTGTACACCACTTGGACAGTTTTTCACATTTTAGAGTAAAACTTCACCTGAGTTTACAGAACCAAGGACATGTTTAGGGACAGCGCTAACAGAGACCAATTTCTCCTGGTGGCTACCTTCCAAACTATTTTTTTTTTTCTTACCAAATGTCCACAATTTAATTTCTGCAGTGAGAGAGGGAAGAAGTTACCAGTGGGAAGAGATTTTTCTTTCTGGGAAAGGAACTCCAGCCTTTATTTTCAGAAGAAAGGACTAGCTCCTCTGCATTAGGCCCTGCCTTCTCTAATCTTTGTAACTTTAAAGACTAGTAATTTAATTGGCTAGCACTACGCCTTTTCACAAAGTGCAATCCCTAGTGCTTTCCCAGACAAAGTTACATGTTGTTGAGCAAAAAATGCAAGCAGTTCCATAGCAAAACATGGCATTACAACAGTTTCAGAAGGTCACGTTTGCTAATATGCCACCCATACGCATCAGTATTTTCCTGTAAACAATTAGGTGCATTTACACAATTTACACAGTCTGCGATCAAACAAATTAGATTGTGTTGTCCACTGTATATATACTACAGTGTATGAAATTGTGCAGCATTCAAAGCATGGATCTATAACTGTAGCGCCTAGAAATTCAAAAATAGCCATGCAGTTGTCCGTGTTCCAGAAACGCTTCTATTTTGGCTCTTGCAAACCCCCCTGAAATGTCCGTCACTTACAGCCAATTAAATTCTTCTGTGAAAATTGTGTTAGTTTCCAATGCAAAATGAACGAAAAGTATGAAAAACGGTAAACAGCTTCTGAAGTGCTTCTTCTTTGTGTCTTGAAGATGAGTAATACTGCAACATTACGTTGCGGCTGATAAGGTCCTCCCCCTTCTATCTTCCCAAACTGGCAACTACTCTTTACCAGGATAGTATCAAAATATACACACATTTTAAAGTTAAAAGAAATACTTTAAATTATTAAAAATTAAATTAAAGGTTTGTTCACATGACAACAGTTCTCCAGCTATAGATCACAGTATAAGATTTAAAAATACAAAGCAAACACTTTTTTTTAGGAATATATATGTACCTTAGTCAGCTGGGCCAGAGAAATAGATGCAGAAGAGTCATCAATCTGTTCACAAAAAATTAAACTCACATTCAAGTTCTACAATCAAAAACAGAGCAATAGTTAACCTCTACTGTAGTCTGACAGTCTGCACTATATCCTCCGAGTGTCACTGAAAGAGCCATTTCCAACCTAGTGTAGTTGGTATTTGTTCAAAACAAAGTCCAAACCTGTGACAGCTTAAGAGTGCCTATGTGGTTAAGGAGAAGAAGCTAAACTAACCAAACCCGCTGGAGATCAACTTATTGCTCCAGAATATCTCAGAGAGGGACCCTTGTCAAATGCTCACAGCTGCTTAAAAGTCGAAGGGGTAAGGAAGCTATCAATTTTCAGCTAAAAAGGATTTTTAAAAAATATTTATTTGAAAAGGAAGCATCACTACAGGAAACTTCTTTTCAGTGTGGTTTGTAAACTAATCAGCCAAGTATTTCCTTGTGTTACTTATTTCTGTTTTAGCAGCAGAACGACAGTGTCTTCAAACCTGAAGAAAAACGCTGCCCCTTTTCCAAAATGTAAATTCAAAGTGGCAGTATCCTAAAGAAAAGCTTAGCCTTTGGGAAATTAAAGCAGCATCCAGCCCTGAAGTCACCCAGATCCAAAAACGTACTGCAGGCGGAGGTTAAGAAAAATGACAGGGATTTTACCCTTTACAAATGCACCAGGCTCTAACCTTGTGCCAAAATTTGTACACTGGGTTTTACGTATTTTCATTTGCAGACAAACTATTAAACTGAACTGCTTCATCTGATAAAGCGGAAAGGTCAAATGTAGAACTTTAGAATACCACTTTGTGTAGCAACGATATTTAAATTCACAGCAATCTATTAAAGACAGTTATGCACTCAGTTATGCACTCAAACAATATCGCTTCAATTATACAGTTCCAGGAACAAATACCCAAGTCTTTAAGGACATGAAAAGGAAGCATTTAGCTGCACAGAACTGTCCTCAAAACGTGTGGGACATGTTGGTTTTGGTATTTGTTTGAACCCCCAAGTCAAAAGTAAGAAACAGTACCATGTTTAACAATAATGGTTTCTCAGTGGTTTTTGATAACATTTTCAAAAACCATGTTCAGTTGTGCAAACCTTGAACCTACGTGATCTAAAAACGATTGTACATTATCTGTACAACACAAAGTCGTTCAGGAAATAGTCTAGCATATCCAGTATGAAATACAATGCATTACTAGGCACAAACACCAATATTCACATTAGATAGAACTGTGCAAATGATGGCATTACTCCGTTTCTACTATGCTGAATCAAATACATTGTATTTACAACATATACTATGTTTTACTGGAAAAGCTATTAAGTTAATGTTTGGAAAATTAATCCAAGGCTACCTTAAGTGCAGCGTGCAGCAAAAAGTGTGAGATTGTGTTTTTACATACTGCTTTTGATGTTCCACTTACTGGCTCAGTTTGACTTCTAGAAGAAGAAATAAAGGTGATCAGAACTTCAAATACAGCACTTGTACCAAAAACATAAAGCACTGAAAACAGATTATAAAACCTGAACATCAAAACTTTATGTTCTGATAGTCGAGTGAATCTGGAAATTTACTCATATACATAAACCGTTGTCTCTTGGTACATTCAGTGCAACTAAAAAAACCCCCCAGAATCCCATTTCTACTTTGTCACAAATTACTCTAAGGCTTACAGATATAGAACACGACCGTGCAAGGGGAAGTCCTCAGGTAGTTTGTCTCTGCTACATAAGTATCAAAACCAGGAAGTCTGTACTACAGTTTTGTGTTCATAAATAATCAACCATCAAAATACGAAGGTAACTTTAGCCAATCTGTGTATCGCTAGTATTACAAATAGGTACCAGATGGAGTCCTTTAGTTTCTAAGAAAGAACAGTGATAGTCTAGACAGTTCCAAAGTGTCTTAAGTGAAAAGTGTACTTAAGTGAAAAAAATCAGTCATCTGACAAATGACAACAATGTCAGCAGCATCGTCTTTAGAACAGTGTTTCTCTGTGGAAGCCCAAGCACTGTGTTCAGATATCTTAGCCATGAAAGTGCCAAACCACTAAATGTGTTACATATGCTATATGGACTAAAAACAGTAGTAGAAATGTCACCTGAAAGCAGGTCCTAGGCCTTTGTGCGATTTAGGAGACCTGTGACAAAAAAAAAAGGTCTTGGTTGCCAGAATTTGCTTCAAGATAATCTTGAAAATGCTACGATATTTTAGGAAATATTTATTAAATTTGAAAACTTGCTGAGATTCCACATACTCATTGATCTGTATCTGCACGCTACTCATCATGAATCAGCCATGCAACCATTGATGTCGTTAACAAACAATTCACACATCATCCAAAGTGTCCCATGAGCAGAGGCAATTCAAAGGCTGCTGTGCAACTGGTGTACAAATAGAAAGGCGCACGCTCCCTGCCACTGCTAGAACACCACCAGGCTCGCAACGACAGCCACGTACCTCCTGAAGTTGAGGAAGGACAAGGACATCCTTTAGATTACCACAGCATGGATTCTTCATACATTTACCTTCAAGAGCGTACTAAAAGGAGAGTAACGCATTTTTGAAGGCCTCTCCACCATTACAGCATACATTCATCATTCCCAAACATCCACCACTCTACCAGTTGTTTCTGCAATGTTCACAGCTGAAAGACTAGAAAGCTAATCTGCCTGGTTAATTTTCAGCGCTAGAACAGCGGTGCCGTTCCTTCCTTATCCCCTTATACATACAGGTATGTATCTGACCTTTGATGCTAGCCGCATCTATCCTCTCATTTTAGGGCAGCATTACAATACCAGGAGAGGGTGCCCGAAACAGAGGATGCACTGACAAGACAGCACTAAGCCGACGTGTTTAAATTAACCCCCAAAACAAGGCCATGTTTATAAGCACAGTGCTGCGGTGTCCAGAATTACTAGAGGGTGCCTGAAAACACTGCAACAACTACTGCAGGAATACGCCCAAAGTTGAGATGCAGAGCCACATAAATTCAGGGTTTTTTGCTTGCAGATGCCTCGTGGGTACCGGGAGGCTGCTGTACTCTTTGTTCGAGACACAGTGTAACTCATCCGTCTACTTGATTTATTGAGAACCAACATTAGAAAGACATGGCAAAACCACAAGCTAATAATATCTATTAATTGTGGTGGAGAGACCTATCTTTAAGGCGGCTGGAAAACATGACCGTTCAAACAATGCTAATGTAGCTGATATAGAACTGGACTGTATGAATACATAAATGACAGCAGTAATCCTCTAGTCAGCACTGCATTGGAATAGCTGTAATTTTAATCAATACACCTGATTCTCTGTCCTCCGTAAATCTTAGGAATACAGAACCAAAACCCGGAGCACAGATACCAGCTTAGGGTAAAAACAGACGTAGCAAGATAACTAGTAACATTTGGTAATGTGCTAAACTGCTTACTGAGTTTCAAGTTTGGAAAGGATTAACTATTCCTTCATCGTACTTGCACAAAAGGCAATACACTTTAGGATACTGTTCTTTTTCTCTTGCCTGAAACGGACATTGTCTTGAGGAAACGCATAGGAATCGCTTACGAATGGAACTTCTTGTTTGCATCGTTCGCCAACTGGTAAACCTTGGTCTTTCCTCTATAGCTAGTATGCAAAAAACCCAGATTTGGGGCGTAAGAATACCTGCCATATCCCCCCCAAATGCCAGAAATAGTCAAACACTGAGAATCAGGCTCTTCTGAGACGGGAACAAAGTATGCGTTTACGCTACAATGCGTATCTGTCTTTACTATAAAAGCCATAAAAGCCAACACATATAATAAGGAATCTCTGCACGTCGAGGAAACAGGATCTACAACTTGGGTCTCAGAACAATCAACCCCAAGAACAAACCCAATAGAATAATCTTAAAAGTTACCATGGTTGGAGTTCGAACCCCATGTCCCAGCAGGCCTAAAAATGTAAGTCCACTTTCGGACAGACACATTAAAATCTACCCCATGCCAACAAAAATTAACAGCAGCTTTAACAAGAAAGAACGCCTCTGTAAACTAATATCCATAAAAAAAGTTAACACACTGAAACCCCTAACAAAGAATACAATGCTTTATGGATACTTACATAACATCGGTTTTGCCGGTAGCTTTAACTCCTCCGACAGGGATTCTTCTAACAATTACCGATGAGTTCTTAGGAATCAGGGCATTCTCATCTGTGTATTCTGAAAACAACATAAATACAGAGAAAAACATCAGTCAATTCGTAAGAATGCATGCTCATATGTAATTACGTAGCACTTCGCAGAATCCCTTTACAGATACAAAAGCAAAATTTTATATGTAACATCACGCTTTCATCGTCTCAACACACTAACAGTATATTTCAAGAAATCTTGGGGTTTGAGAATCAAACACAAGCAGCAAAATCTTTTTCCTTTTTTTAGAACAGTTTGAATGCCAACAGCAAAATGGACTCAAAGGTCACTAAAGGAGAGTCTGCTAATGCACGAGGTTCTTTCCTGACCTAGCTTAAAGTTGCTTTTGCTTCCGTTAGGCTACAAAACCCATAGATCTTTGGAGAAAAACAAACCACAGCAAAGTCTCACCTGCCTAAACCAGATTCTAAAGTCTGACTAGCTTGCCCTGCAACCAAACAGGCACTTAGCTAAAGCACGAGAACTCTGCGCCATTGCTTTCATAGCTGTTAACTAAAAACCAGTCACCTGTGCTGCCAGTGCTCAAGCCTGACAGAACACAGAAGAGAGCCGGACGCCTCTGCCTGTTTCTTGGAGCTTAATCCATCAACAACCACACTTCTCAGCTGCTCAGGGCTTTACGTTTAAATGGAAACAGAACTGGCAGTGCTAGAATTTGGATCACAGACATTTTGGGGTTTTTTTGAGCTTGCTTTCACAAGTAGGGCAGAATTGGCTCAAACTCAAGTGGTATCTCCCCTCTTAAGCTAATCATCTAGTTTGAATTAACCAAAGGGACGTGAATTCGTTCGATCGATTCCCTTTTTGCAGAGCAGAGAGGCCCAAACGAAATTACTTAGGAAGACAGCCTTGAAAAGCCTTTCAGGAACAGCGTGTGCCTGAAGCTCTCCATGCTTTGCCTTGGCTTACACCCTGTTAGTCTTCTGAAGAGGAGGAAAGCCTTCTGACCTTTTACATAAGGCCCAAACAAAAAAAAACAACTACCTGAGACACTTGGACTGAGTAAGCTTAAAATGCAAAGATCTCTCCATGAGAATGCTTTTTCTATTGTACTTACACAAGCTGGATAGGACTGAATATTTTAAAGCACTATCAGCAGGCATCCCCTGTAATCTGCCTACAGTTTTAAATATTCAAAGCCCTTACCTTTGCAGAGCGAATCAGAACAATGGTCTGAAAACCAAAGATACTGTATACCTCGTCAAGCCCTGTCAGGTGGCATCCCTAAGACCCCTAACGTTGTGCTGTTAAGGCTCTTCACAGACACTCTCCTGAAAATAGTTTAAGTATCTGCAGATAAACAGCAAGCTTTAGGTCCAACCACTTTAAAGGCTAGGGCTGAAGTTACAGTTACCGCAGTGTACATACTACTCTCTTTAAGTTTTAACACATGAAACAGGAAGAGGAAAAAAAAACACTAGTACACATTTTAAAGAAAAGCCTGTTGTAAGAGTGTCACAGAACCACAGGGGAAAAAAAAAAAAAGAAATGTAATGTTTAAGGAATGAAAACACTTTACAAGTCTTTTTATTTCTGAAAAGTCACATCCCAAAGTCTTTAATCACATTCAAACTTATCGAGATGGCAGATTACCAAACTGAAATATCCTACTAAGTAATACGAAACCATTATCATCTCTAAGAATCAAGCACCATTTGTTAGATTTAAAAGAATTTATGATGTCTCTAAGAACATTTCTTACGTATATCCACCATAAACGTTCTGCCATAAAACTTCAGTACTGCCCTGATACGGTTAACATGTAGTACAGGAAAAAAAACCACCCTTAGAAACGAATGATGAAATGATGCTCAATAGCATCTGAATGACCATGTCTTTGGTGTGGAAAAGAAGTTATATTAACAAGAAATTCCAAAGTATAATTTAGATACGGAGAACACTCATGCGCAAGACGGCTTTCAAGGGTCTGCACAGATTTTAACTCACAGATACGCTCCTGATCCAAAATGTTGCTAGTGGGCAGTTTCTGCAACAGCCGCAAAACCCATTTTCCAATGCAGTGGAGTAAAACAAGTTGAAGTCAAAATTAAGTCACGAAATTCACCAAATCCAGGTGGTTTCTTTTCTTCAAATTAGCCATCTCTTTTATTTCTATCACTTTCAGCTTTCTCCACCACATTTCAAAGAAATCTGGCAAGTTGGTTATTACAAGATATGCTCCCACATTTCCTTCTCATTTTACCTAGAAGAATTCCAGGAAACCAAAGCTTTTGTAAGCGCCGTATGTCACACATCAACCACGTACTCTTCTACGCCTAGCTCCATGTCTACAACACAGATCTGAAGGTAGTTGTCAGAACAGCAACTACAGAAGAACAGCTCTGTGAGGCCCCCAACACAAGTCACAGCTACCGATGGTGGCCGAATCGCATTATGGCTTCCCACCCCACTTAATGCCCAGCGCCGCTTGCCCTCCCGGTCCCACCGCATGCTGGCGGCATGGGCCCCAGCCTGACTCACGCTACATGGGGATGACCCACAAAGAGCAGAGCGCGGCTCCCACAGGCCACGGCCGACGCAGGGTGGTCTGCAACGCCGCCAGCCGGGCGGTGCCCGAGGCCCCGCGCCCGCCGCCCCCGCGCACCTTCTTTGGTCTGGGCGTTGGTGATCTGCAGGTCGCAGCTGGCCGCCTTCAGCTCCTCGCGGCCCATGATCTGGTGCTTGAGGTCACACCGGGAGATGTGGAGGCCGTTGAAGGTGACCATGTCATGGTTCAGCTTGGAGGCGAACTTGTAGTGGACGCACGACGTGGTTGGGGCCAGGAGGTGCCTGCTCCGTGATGGCGTCTACCGCGGCAGACAGCGTCGCGGCCGCTGTGCCAGGTGAGGGCCCGCGGCGGTTCCTCCTCCACCGAGGAGGCCAGGGCAAGCAGCGCGGGCTGAGCTCGAGCGGGCCGGCGGCGCTCAGAGGCTGCGGCGCTCCGCCATGGCCTTCCTGGCCGACAACCGCACGGGCCGCTGCGAGCGTGTCACTGTGCACACGCAACGGCACACTGCACCCACCCCCCGCGCCTCACGTGACCCAGCGCATTATGACAAAAGGCCCGCGTCACGTGGGCGTGGCGGCCCCGCGCTCTTCATCCTAACACCAAGCGCCCCCGAGGGGAGGGGGGGCGCGTCAGCCCCGCGCCTGTCACCACCCCGGGCCGCTGGTCTCCCTGCTGTCCCCTGGCCTGTCACCACCCGGTGTCCTGCCACCCCCCAGGCCTGTCACTGCCTGGTGTCCCTCCTGTCACCCCCCAGGCCTGTCCCTGCCCAGTGTCCCTCCTGTCACCCCCCTAGGCTGTCACCACCTGACGTCCCTCCTGTCACCCCCCAGGCCTGTCACTGCCCGGTGTCCCTCCTGTCACCCCCCGGGCCCATCACCGCCTGGTGTCCTGTCACCCCCCAGGCTGTCACCACCTGGTGTCCCTCCTGTCACCCCCCAGGCGGTCACCACCTGGTGTCCCCTCCTGTCAGCAGCCAGCCAGGGCAAGACAGCCTGGGGCAGATGCAGCGGGCTTGGCCGTGTGGCGCTCGGCTGCCCGCAGTGCAGGGCCGGCAAAGGGAGGGGACATCTCAGGGTGCTTGAGTGTATCTTGTGGCATTCATGGAAAGTTCAGTCAAAGAAGCCAATGACCATTTATGTTTATGGCCACAGACCAGTCCCCTGCCCCCATTTTTTAACTCCTCCCTCTCTGCCTTTAGCCCATCACTATTTTTTGCTTTCTCTTTCTCTGTCTCTCTCCCTGTCTGTAGTTTCTAATTCCTCCCTGTCTGTCCTATAGCCTGCTGCTATTTTTTCCTTTCTCTCCATCTCTTTCTCCTGCTCCCTCTCCTTCTCTTTTTTCTATCGCCGTGTCCTGCTTCCTGGCCTTATCTTAATGTTAGGGTTAGGGGCTAGGGTTAGGGTTAGGCTTAGGGTATCGTTAGGGTTAGGGTTAGGGTCGGGGTTAGGATTATGGTTCGGGTTTAGGGTTAGGGATAGGCTTAGGGTTTCGTTTTAGGGTTAGGCTTAGGGCTTAGAAGTAAAACTGTCCCAAGCACTTACGCCTCCATCAAGGACCACATGCCCTGAGGCTTGTGATGACTGTTGGATGGCTTTCCCGCCCCCCGATGGAAACACCTCTCAGTTCTCTGTGCTCACACCAGGGAAGGAAAGGCAATACACCCCCATATCTAAAGGCATGGCACTCCAAGCAAAGGTAACGTTTCGTTTCTTTAGATGAACTGCCTGGCCAGTTACAACACCTGCTTATACTGACTTCATCCACCCTTACCCGCAAAACATTGTGACAGGCTGAGTCAGCGTGGAGAGTCAGGTGAACTTTGACGCACACACTGCTACCATAGGACTGGATTTTTAACCTATTTACATTTATCCGTCGCTTTGAAGCTGCCCAAGGGTCAGCATGCCCTTGCTACTGGAGGTTCTTGCTCTGTGCAGGCACTAAGGAAGACATTTCTGGTGACAGATTATTTCTAACGGGTAAAGCACAGCAGAACACACTGTTCATGAGCTGCTGAGAATCGTCCCCCAGGCATAGCAGGAACAACGGCAAAGCTTGTATATTTAAGATGCATTTGAGTTACCTTACCATTAAAATACACCACCACCAGACAGTGCTCTAGACGGAAGGCTGACATCAGTGTACAAGGACAGTCCCTTCTGGACATCTCGCTCCTGGGTAGAAATCCTAGAGACTTCCTTTAAGGACAGAAATCCAAAGAGCTACAATAAGCCTTTTAAATTCAGCACAGCAAACAAAAAGCAAACAAACAAAAAATGACAGGAAACCCCTGAGGCACTGATGAGGAACACAAGCTCTCCCCTTGAGTCCACTACCCCTCACAAGACTTACTCAAAATTACTCAGTTGCTTACTCAAAAGCAATAACCAACAAGCCATGTACCCTTGGGGAAGCCCTTGTCCTTCTGTGCCGCTGGTGGCATCCCACCATTTCTTTGGGAGTCCACACAAATTCAGAAGTACACTTAGTCCTCCGGCAGTCATTACCTATGGACCCGAACTCCTCCCACACCCCAGAAGTGGCTGTCGGTCGTCTGGCAGTCATTCTCCACAAACTGCAAGCCCTCCATACCTAACCACCTCCCTAGTGACTCAGTGGAAATGAGCTGGACCACAACAGAAGTGACACTGCCCGGCCCGGTCACACAGATTAGACCACAAACGGTGGTTACAAGACAGAAAATGCAACACAAACCACAAGGACAGCAAAAAAACAAGCAGAAGACACATCACACAAAAACCAAAGACCCCTATCCAAACCCTAAAAACGCAAACAAGCTACAAAAGGACTTTCCAAAAAAAAGACCACCCAGAACACAACATAAGGCAAAACCAACCTAACCCCAGGAACCCAGCGCTTGCAAACCCAGATCCTGACCATAACAATAACATGCTTTAATCCTAAGTCGCGTAAACTCCCATAACCCTCAAACCCCATAACCCTAGCACGCTGGAACCCTAGCGCCCCATATCCCTAGCACATTGTAGCCCCAAGATATCAAAACATTGAACACAAACTCCCTGGAGGTCTCTCTCTTCAGGTGGCCCCAGATCTCAGACACCACAACTCTGAAGTGGGGGTGCCCACCGTGCCCAAGTGGAAGATCCACCAGGACAGCACCAGCATCCATCTTCACATCATCCGTCACGCCCTGAAAAAGTGCCCAGGCTGGACACTCCTGGGGAGAAAGGCGGAGGCACTCGGAGACTTTGAACCGGCCAGCCATGGCCACAGGGCTTCAGCTCATCATGTCTGTGTCAGAGCCACCAGGCAGGTGACCCCGTCCCCCCTGCGAAGACCCCTTGGGGTAGCCGTACCCAGCACCAGCTGGCTGGATACGGCCTTTGCTCTATGGGGAGGTGCTCCCTGGGAGCAGGGTCTCTCACGGGGGAACTCACAGCTCACCTGGGCTGCTCTGCGGCCACCGGACGCCTTTGCTGTCAGGTGGCTCTCAGCACCTCTCTGCCAACGGCTGTCACCTCCCTGCAGGACGCTCTCCAGCGCACGGTCCGTCTCCACTGGGTCTCCCTGGGGACAAAGATTGGAAGGGAGGGATGGGGTTTGCTCTGTCCCCGTTCCCAGGGTGCTTCAGGAGAGACCTGCCACCCCCAAATGAGCTGTCTGACGTGGACACCACAGACGAGCTGCAGACGTGGGTCAGCACGGTGGCGGGGAGTGGGCAAGATGTCCTGCGGAGCCCCCGGCGCTGGCGGAAAGCAGAGCTGGAGACAACGGGGAGAAGCCCCAGGCAGCCGGCAGCTGGCGGTGGGGCCTGGCAGGGAGCAGCGCCCGCAGAAATGCCCGGCTCCTGGAGCCTCGGCCCCAGGGCTGCAGCCTCGGCACCTCCTGGGGCTTCGCTGGGAAAAACCAGGCAGGGGTGACCCTGACAGCCCGCACACGTACCTGGCCCCGGGATCTGGCAGCCTGTCCCTGTGCCCATCGCTGCCACGGGATCCAGGAAGCAGCGCCCCAGCCCTGGCGTGGCCCTGAGCCGCCTCTCAGGCCAGGCAGCAGGAAGCCGCGCCCCATGGCATGCTGGGAGCTGTAGGCCCGGGGCACGGGCTGCCGCGTGGCCATGTTGGTTCCCGGGGCATGCCGGGAGCTGTAGGCCTGGGGCACGGGGCTGCTGGGCAGCCATGTTGGTCTTGGGAGGTGCGGGCTCTGCTCCAGCTGCGGCCCAGCTGAGCTGAGGACAGGCACGCAGGTGGAGCTACCGAAGAGGAAGGGACGAGAGCACAGACGGACAGAGAAAGAAGTGCTTGAACTGTAACATTTGCCTGGCAGTGCAGAGAGCGGGAGCTGCGGTGAGTCCCAGCCCCTCGGGGCCGTGTCACCCCTCTTCTGCATCGCAGTCCCTCCCAGCCCCCCCCTCCCATTTCCCTCTGTGTCATTTTTTTCACTTCCCCATACCTCTCTTCTTCTGTTGCTGTGTTCTGCTCCCCGTCCTCTCTTCTCCAAGTCCCTCTTTCCCTGTCGCTCTACCTGCCCCTGTCTTTTTCTTGCTGCCCCTCCCTCCTGCTCCCTCTCCCTCTTTTTGCCTTCCTCTGTCTCTGCCCTGCAGCACATTGCTGTTGTTTCTTCTCTGTCTCTTTGTCCTGGTCTGCATCCCGCTCTGTTTTTCACAGTCTCTCTGGCCTGTTCCCTGTCGTGATTTGTCTCTCTCTGCCTGTATGTCCCGCTCCCTGTCCTTGTCTTCCCTTCTCCCTCCTTCTGCTTCTCTCTCTCTCTGCCTCCCCCCCCGCCCTGCTCACTGTCACTGCGGTTTTCCATTCTGTATCCCACTGTCCCTGTCCTTCTTCCTGTTCATCTCTCTTCTGTCTCTCTCTGCTGCTCCCTGACCCATCCCTTCCCTGCTTCCTCCATCTCTCTGCAGGGCTCCTCATCCCTATTTCTCTTGATTTCTCCAGCTCTCTAGCCTTTTCCCCATACCTTTCTTTCTCTCTCAGCTCCTCTATCTTTTCTCTCATCATATTTTTCTCTTTCTAGTCCACTGTCCTTCTCCCCGTCAACTGAAGCTGAGTGACCAGGTTTCCCTGGGCTCTGGTATTTCCTTAGCATTGCCCTAGGGAAGATCTGTGGTTTTAGGGCTAGGGATCATTTAGGAGCTGGTCTCCTTACGTAGGCAGCGGAGCTAGGCATAGTTAAAGCAGAGGTTGTTCTCAGCTGGTGCTCTGTGCGTCCTGTTGAAAGAGCAGGCTGTGGGCCTTATTTTGAAGGAAGGTTTCTTGTTCTGCGCTTATTGCTCCTCGGGACGCTGCACAGAAGTGGTGGTGGGGTCTGGAGAGACAGATGGGACCTGCTGTGATTCCTAGTAAATGTGAACTTGAACGAGACCAGACTGACTGCATATGGTTTTCTTCTCAGCTCCAATTCCAACCTACGTGCTCGGCGCTAATGAAAAAAGAGACCCTGAGCTGCAAATGAGCAGACAACGTCACTCACTTAGGTCACCGTGCAGTTGGTCTGTGATAAGGGATGTGTACTTCCATGACGGTGCTTTCGTGAACGTTCTCTGGTCTTGCCGCTTCAAAGCCCTCCCTTTTTCCAGAAATTTTAAGATGGCATTTCTTATTCTGGGGTTCAGGCTGGAGTTGGACTTAATGTTGAACAGCTGATATCATGGGCTCCGTAAAATGTGAGAGAGAACCCTGCTTTGTTGTTGTTGTTGTTGTTTTCTAACACGCCCTAAACTTTGCTAAGCAAAGGGAGGAGTGGTTGCAAGAGTCTGTTCTTTGAGAGTGACGTATTCCTGTAGCGTGCCTGTCTTTGTATGGTGAAGGTTTCCTACCTGCAGTATGATTTTGCTGAGCTGTGAGGCTGTATTGGCGTAGCAAAGGTAAGAAGTGGCGTCTTTAAAGGTCATGCAACTGTAGCAAAACTAGCGGGAGAAGCTAGTTCCTTCCCTGACAAAACTAGTAGCAAGTAAAAGCATTTGCAATTGGCTTTTTTATGCAATGTTCACACAGAGCTTTTGGTATTGATTGATTTTTGGGAAGCAAGACAGCAGTGAGGAAAGAAAACTGGGGCTTCTTCACCGTAGGCGGGGTTCAAGCCTTTGCGCTAGAACAGGTCTTCACTACAGTTTACAAAAAGAGAAGATGAGCTGTCTGTAAGGAAAGTTTCAGTAGAAGTAAGGCTAGATTTGCAGAATTTGGTCCTCCATATCTGTTGCAAATAAGAGATGACTTGGCAGTGTTTACATCTGAAGTGCATGCCGGTGTGTTAATGCAGGCCGTCGAGGTCTTTTCAGGGGTACTTCTGGACTGCAGGTTGCGTGCGTGGGGGGCACCATGTCCCAGGATGAGCCAGTTTTAGCTCAGAGGATGTGACAGAATGGCAACCATCTTTGTGGTGGACCCCTGTCATGGTTTAACCCCAGTCGGCAACTAAGCACCACACAGCCGCTCACTCGCCCTCCCCCCAGCAATGGGATAGGGGAGAGAATCAGAAGAGCAAAAGCAAGAAAACTCACGGGTAGAGATAAGAAGAGTTTAATACTTGAAATAAAATAATAATAGCAATAATAGTAATACTAGTAACAGTAATAATAGTAACACCATTAATACCATAATATTACCAATAATAACACCAATAATAACAATAATAACAATAACAATAATAATAATAACAACAACAATAATAACACCAATAATAATAATAATAGTAATAATAACAATAATAACACCAATAATAGTAATAATAATAATAATAATAATAATAATAAATAATAATAATAATTTGTAATTAAAACGAGAGAGAGAAAGAGAGGGAGAGAGGATCAAGAATAAGAACCCCAATCCTAACACTAACACCAAACCCTCACCCTAACTCGAACCCCTAACACTACCCGTAAACCCTATGCATAACACTAAGACCTCACCCTTACCCTAAGCCTAACACCGAAACCTAACCCTAAACCTGAACCCCAACCCTAACCCGAACCCTAACCCAAATGCTAACCCTAACCGTAAACCTAACCCTAACTCTAACCCTAACCCTATCCCTAACCCTAAACCCGAACCATCCTAAACCCAACCGTAAAACTAATGCTAACCCTAAGCCTAACCCTAACCCTAAACATAACCCTAACCTTAACCCTAAACCTAACCCCTAACCATAACCCTAACCTTAACGCCTAACCCTAACGTTAACCCCTAACCCTAATGCTAACCCTAACCCCGAACTCTAGCCCTAATCCTGAACCCTAACCATAACCCTGAACCCCAACCTAACCCTAACCCCGAACCCCAACCTAACCCTAACCCCTAAACCTAACCCTAATGCTACCCGTAAACCCTACGCATAACACTACGACCTCACCCTAATACTAACTCTAACCCCAATACCGAACCCTAACTCTAACCCTGAACCCCAATCCTAACCCTAAACCCTAACCCTAAACTTAACCCTAACACTAACCCTAAACCTAACCCTAATGCTACCCGGAAACCCTAAGCGTAACATTAAGACCTCACCCTAAACCTAACACTGGACCCTAACTTTAACCCTTAACTCCAGTCCTAAGCCTAACTCTAACCTTAACCCTAACCCTAACACTTAACCCTAAATTGAACACTTAACCCTAACCCTAACCTAACCTTAAGCCTAACCTGAATCATAAAGCTCTAACCCTAATGTTAACCCTAACCCCGAACCCTAACCCTAATCCCAAACCCTAACCCTAACCCTGAACCCCAACCCTAACCTTAACGTAATGACCCTAACCCTAACTCTAACCCTAACCCTAATGCTACCCGTAAACCCTAACTGTAACACTAAGACCTCACCCTTATACTAACGCTAACCCCAATACCGAACCCTATCTCTAACCCTGACCCAATCTTAAACCCTAACCCTAACCTTAACGCTAACACTAACCCTAAACCTAACCCTAACGCTACCTGTAAACCCTAAGCGTAACATTAAGACCTCACCCTAACCCTAACACTGAATCCTAACTCTAACCCTTAACTCTAATCCTAACCCTAACTCTAACCTTAACCCTAACCCTAACCCTAAGCCTAACACTTAACCCTAAACCAAACACTTAACCCTAACCGTAACCTAACCTTAAGCCTAACCTGAATCATAAAGCTAACCCTAGCCCTAACGCTAACCCTAAGGCGAAACCTCACCCTAAAACAAAATCCTAACGCTAACCCTAACCCCAAACCGTAACCCTAACCCTAACATCAAACCGTAACACTAACACTTTGGCATAACCCTAACGTTAAACCTAAACGGAACCATAAAACTAAGCCTCACATAACACCGAACCCCTAATTCTAACCGTAACCCTAATGCTAACTCAACCTCAAACCGTAATCTTAAGACATCACCACAACCCTACCCCTACCCCACCCCTAACCCTAAAACTAAACCCTAACCCTATCCCCTAACCCAAACCCTAACCCTAACGCTAAGCCTATCCCTAACTGTAACCCTACGCCCTAACCCTAACGCTAACCCTAACCCTAAAACGAAACCATAACCCTATCCCTAACACTAAACCTGAACCATAATCCTAACCCCAACGATAACCCTAGGCCTAACCCTAACCCCAACCATAACCCTAACCTTAACCCCAACCATAACCCTAACCTTAACCCCTAATCCTAATTTTAAGCCCTAACCCTGATGCTAATCCTAACCCCGACCCCTAACCGTAATGCCGAACCCTAACCCTAACCCTGAACCCCAACCTGAACCCTAATGACCCTAACCCTAACTCTAACCCTAACCCTAATGCTACCCCAAACCTAATACCGTAACCATAACACCTCACCCTAAACCTAATACGAAACCTAATCCTAAAATTAAACCGCAACTCTAAACCTAAATCCTAACCCTAAAAATTAATGCTACCCCTAACCCAAACTGAAATCCTAACCCATAAGCGTAAACCCAATGTAACCCCTAACCATAACACTAAGCCCTAACCCTAACGCTATCACAAACCTAATACCATAACCGTGAGACCTCACCCTAACCCTAATGCGAAACCTAACCCTAAAACTAAACTGCAACCCTAACCCTAAACCTAATCCTAATACTTAATGCTAACCCTAACCCAAACTGAAATCCTAACCCATAAGCATAAACCCAACCATAACCCCTAACCATAACACTAATCCCTAACCCTAACCCTAACCCTAAACCCAAACCCTAATCCGTATCCCAAACTCTAACCCTAACCCTGAAGCCCAGCCCTAACTCTAACCTTAACCCTAACCCTAATGATAAGCCCTAACCCTAATGCTAACCCTAACGCCAAACCCTAACCCGTATCCCAAACTCTAACCCTAACCCTGAACCCCAGCCCTAACTCTAACCTTAACCCTAACCCTAACCCTAATAAGCCCTAACCCTAATGCTAACCCTAACGCCAAACCCTAACCCGTATCCCAAACTCTAACCCTAACCCTGAACCCCAGCCCTAACTCTAACCTTAACCCTAACCCTAACCCTAATAAGCCCTAACCCTAATGCTAACCCTAACGCCAAACCCTAACCCGTATCCCAAACTCTAACCCTAACCCTGAAGCCCAGCCCTAACTCTAACCTTAACCCTAACCCTAACCCTAATAAGCCCTAACCCTAATGCTAACCCTAACCCCAAACCCTAACCCGTATCCCAAACTCTAACCCTAACCCTGAACCCCAGCCCTAACTCTAACCTTAAACCTAACACTAACCTTTACCCTAACCCTAACCTTAAAACTAAACCCTAACCCTAAACCCTAACCCAAACGCTAAGCCTAACCCTAAACCTAACCATAACCCTAAGCCCTAACCCTAACCCTAACCCTAAAATGAATCCCTAACCTGATCCCTAACCCTAAACCCAAACCATAATCCTAACCCCAACCCTCTCCCTAACCCTAACGATAACCCTAAGCCTAACCCTAACCCTAACCCTAACCCCTAACCATAACCCTAATGATAAGCCCTAACCCTAATTCTAACCCTAACCCTAACCCATATCCCGAACTCTAACCCTAACCCTGAACCCCAGCCCGAACCCCAGCCCTAACTCTAACCCTAAACCCTAACCCCAAACCCTAACCCAAACCCTAACCCTAACCCTAACCCTAACCCTAACCCTAACCGTAACCCCAAGCCCTAACCCTAACCCTAAACCTAACCCTAAAATGAAACCCTAACCCGATCCCTAACCCTAAACCCAAACCATAATCCTAACCCCAACCCTCTCCCTAACCCTAACGATAACCCTAAGCCTAACCCTAAACCTAACCCTAACCCTAACCTTAAACCTAACCCCTGTCCCTAACCATAACCCTAATGATAAGCCCTAACCCTAATGTTAACCCTAACCCTAAACCTAACCCTCACCGTAACACTGAGCCCTAACCCTAACCCTAACCCTAAACTTAATCACAAACACTATAACTGATGTAAATGAGCAATATCAGGGCAGCAAGTCAGGTTCTTTAAATCCTTGCTTTCTCTCTTCCCTTCTCTCTTCTTGCTTTCTCTCTTCCGTTCGAGGAGATTTCCATTCGAGGAAGCTTTAGCTAGTTTTATTATATTGTCTGTCTTAGGAGGAACAGCCACTTCTACTTTCCGCTTTGTCTTGTCAATTTTTGCTTTTGGCTTATCCTTCTCTTTTTTCTCCTTTTCAGACATCGGTTTGAAAGCAATAGAATCTGCTTCCATAGGCTCATCTCTCACAGGGGTGGCATCATCTCTGCTTGGGCCATGAACAGGGAGTCCATTTTAACGTCTTCTGCTGGAACTGGCTCTCTTGGTTTTCTCGCACCTGCTAACAACTCAGTATTGGGAAATCCTTCATCCTCATCCCTTTTTCTTCTCTTTTTATGCTTATTTCCTTGGCCATCTCCTAGTGGATTTTTCACCTCCTTCTCTTTTGATTTGGTAGGATCCTTGATGCCATGGCTCTCTCTTTCAGAAGGTTTTTCAGGGTAATTTCCAGCTATATTGTGATTTTGGTGGCTCTGCCAAGCAGGATAATCCTCCCTACGTCCCCGAGCATATGGTGAATTCTCTTGTCTGGTCCCAGGTGGACCAAACCTACCTGGAGAAAAGTTCTCTCTGTTTACTGGAGGGTGAGGTTGAGCGCCAACAGCATAGCCCTTGTAAAACTTTCCATGCCGTTCTCTGTAGTTCCTTTCCCATTCCCGGTACCTTGCCTTTTCAAATGGATCTCTACAGTCAAGAGATCTGCCATAGTAAGCTTTCAGATCATATGGTGGAACTTCTCTGTATCTGTTAAAATACTCCCTTCCTCCTTCCCCTTGAGGTATAGTCTGTTTAGTGGGAGACTGGCCTCTAAATACTGGAGACCTTGACCGTGAATGGCATCTTCTGTATGGGGGTGACCTTGACCTTGAACGCTGATAACCGTGTGACCTTGACCTAGAACGATAGTTACGCCTCTTCCCTTTGCCTCTTCTTGGATACGGCAGCAATCGCGAGTAGGAACGAGAATGGGAAGGACTAAATGAGCGAGAGTAGGAGCGAGTGCGGGAAGAACCTGATCTTGATGTGGAGCAGGTAGACGAACTTGTAGAGTAAGGTGAAGCACTATAAGGAGACTTGGACCTGGAAAAAACCACAACACACAGAAAAAGAAATGAAGTTAATTCAAAACAGTCATTCTCCCCAATTTTTTTCCTCCCAAATTTGGTTTGGGTTTTTTCTCCTCTCCATACGCTTATGTCAAAGCTTCTTTCAGCTGCTGACATAATGCTACTGCAAATTGAGGAATTTGATAACATTTTTCAATTCCATTTGTCTTGTTTTAGTTATGCATGCTTACTATCTGCAACGAAAAATTCTATTGGAAAAAACACTGTCATTTTTCCTTATGTCAGATGCACTTTAGTGTAACTGCAGTCCGATATGCTGTTGAAATACAAACGTGAAAAACAAGGCAACTCCATTGAGCCAAATACTTCCTCCTCTTTAAGTCTCCGCTGTTCTCTGTAAAACTCCTCCCTAGATAAGGGAGGCCAATGGCATCCTGCCAACTTAAGCATTTTTCTCCCTGCTTTCTGTTCATTAGAGACTACGCTCATTTCCTGATCCTCATACTTGCCTTCCACATCCTCACCCCCAACAGTTCATTCAGTCTTCTCTCCTTATACTCAGCTTTGCACCTGTGGATGGAGGCTGCCCACACTTGAAAGAGACTCCCATCTCCCGTGGGCCAAGTGCCCACTGCTCCTCTGCCACTCCTTGATACACTTAATACATCACACTTCTGATCTTCCAAGTACTGCACAGATATTAACTAATCTTCTCTGGAACTTCTTTTAACTTCTTCCACATACGCTTCCTATGTTGTTGCCTCATCATGAGGTATTTGGCCTGGTCCTGTCCCTGAATTGTTGTTTTCTTGCTGACTGAATTGGAGATATCAGACAACCTGTGGGATGGATCCTTGTTTTTCTTTTGATTTACCTTTAAGATTTTATAAACACAATGCACTCTTACAATCTGTCTATAACAAACATATAGCGAAAGGAAGGACTAGCTTGACGCTGCAGTAATAGGTAAAACAGACTCCTCTCTCTCCAACTGAGAGAAAGCGTCTTGGCTATGTGAGATGACTAAATTGAAGAAATTCAAAATTGTCATAAAAGAACAGTGTTGACTTTTCCAACCATTTGCTCATGCAGTATCAACTAAGTTGTTAAAAAAAGAATGTTGGAGGCTGATTCCTATTGGGAAATCAATTTCTTCAGCCCTATTCAGCCAGTAATGGAAAAGGTGGCTTTCCATCTGATCCTTTAATTATCTTTAATTTTTATAGGCAATTATGGTTTCCTCAAAAAGCGTTCATTTCTCAGAGTCCTGTTTTCAGTCATGTACCGGAGTTTTATTTTAAATAACCTTAGTGGAAGCACAGATGCCCTTTGTAAAAGCCAATTCAGATGAAGCCATTTAAAAATTAATTACCACTTGGATTCTCCACAACTATCTGTGCATACTTGCTTCATTATAAATCAGCTGTTGTATAAGTTATGCGTTATACAGCCTCTTTTAACAGGTGACAAGGAGTCATCTATTGAATTTCTGTAGAATACTTACACTTCCCAGCCTGGTCTGCCACCTGCTGAGCGAACTGGACTGGCTCTCATTGGATGACCTTTTGGAGTGGGGAGAGGAAAAAGAAAGAAATCCCATTCAGTTCCTCTGAAGGTAATTTTTTTAAAGAAATTCTGAAGTTACAGTTACTTACCAGTGTCGTGGTTTAACCTGGCAGGCAGCCAAATACCATGCAGCCGCTCACTCACTCCCCCCGCCCCCCCAGTGGGACGGGGAGAGAATCGGAAGGGTAAGAGTGAGAAACACTCGTGGGTTGAGATAAAGACAGTTTAATAGAACAGAAAAGGGAGAATAATGATAATAAATAATGATAGAATATACAAAATGAGTGATGCACAATGCAATTGCTCACCACCCGCGCTGACCGATAACCAAGTAGCGATCGGTACTTCCTGGATCACGCCTACCGTTCATATACTGAGCATGACGTCACATGGCATGGAATACCCCATTGGCCAGCTGGGCTGGCTGTCCTGATTATGTTCCCTCCCATCTTGTGTACCTAGCTCAGTCAGTAGGCACGGGAACTGTCCTTGGACTAGGAGGGCACTTAGCAACAACTGAAAACATCAGTGTGTTATCACCATTCTCCTCATACTAAATCCAAAACACAGCACTAGGAAGAAATTTAACCCTATCCCTGCCGAAACTAGGACACCAGTTGTGGGTATTGCTTGTCCTTGGGGGCCCAGAAGACTTGGTAATGCTGGTTGTCTTTGTACGGGAACCTGATAGACATCTCAAAAAACCATTAGTAGGCTTGAGTTCTGAAGGTTTTAACCAACTCTCCCGTGGAGAAGAATGTGGATTAAATGCCTAACTATCCGTTTGTTGCAGACCACAGTAAGTCACCAGAGTTGGCTATATCATTTTCTATGAGAGAAATGAATCCCACCTCTCCTTTGCCAGAGGGTAAATGTAAATTGCAGGCTCAGGGTAAAGTTCGTCTCCAAGTAACTACATTTTATAAATGGAAGAAGTCTATTTCCTACAAAACGAGATCCATGACAGAAACACAGAAGTGCTACAAAGTGCATTTTAAAACAGCCACTCCTGTCAGCACACAGCAGTATTTTCTTAGTTTATAGCAACAGGAAAACTTCAGTCTGTTTCACACATGGGATTTGATAAAAGTCAGAGGGGGCGGAAATCTCAGTCCAACAGCTACTTGTTAAATTTTGCAAGAAGCCTTTGAAACATAAACCAAAAGCAAAACGAGCTTTCAGAGAGAACGACTCCACTGCAAACACTACTGAAATGTTTTGCAGAAATACAGATTCTTAGCATACCACACGTTTAACCAACTTCCAGGGGCACGAACAGCAGGACCACCCTATTTTAATATTCAAAAGTATCCCAGATTCTATGGTTAAGCACAATGACAGTGCTTCCTGCCCCGTAATTACAGATGCTGGCCAACTTGGTTGCATAGCCACTCAGACATGCACGCATGGTTTCTCTCGCTCACTTTTTGGCCAGTCCAATTAATTCCATACTTACGCATTAATAGTTGGTATTGCGTATTTTCCAGTGTTTGTCAGCATAGCACCCTTTGTATTGGGGTCTTTCACCTCCATCATGAAACTCCTTGGAATTCCTGTGCTCTTTAATTCTGAGAACAGGCTCAACATTTTTGTCCTGTTAAGAAAAGAAATGCAGACATATCTCCTTTTAAGACCCACACTTAAAACGACATTTCAATGATTATTTTAAGCAGCAAAGGCCTTTAATCCTCTCCTTTTACCTAGCATAAGGGTTGCTCGACTAAAATACTTATTTTCCTAAATGAATATAGCCAGGATGTTCCAAAGGCTTGAGCAGTGTTTTGAACTCATTCCATTCTTTGGCTTAAGTTCAGGTTCTTTAAGGGTGAAATATCCCTTAGCTCACCATCCCCTCAGAAAAGAGATACAAACCCGCTCCTCCTCCAAAGCGCAATTCAGAGCACAAATATTCAATAGATGGGGTCAACAGAAACATCTTGGTTTTACATGAAATACTAAAAACTGTGAACTGTCATTAAACAGAGTTAAAACCAGAAACATTTCCAGTAATATTGAAATATATAAAAATATGCATGAAAGTGCACAGAGCAAGATCTGTGGACATACTTAATGTCTATGACCTAGAAAAAAGAAAAGTTTACATTTATAATGCCAGGTTTCCCTTGGATTTTGAAGGGCTTTGCAACATTGCCATATGAACCTCTGTCTTTCACCCCAAGAGAAACAATTCTTAATATGAGTATTCATGGATTTGTTACATAACTGCCAAGGTAAAAAAATGAAAAGCTAAGGAACACCAGAAGTCCCCCACAGTCTTACCCCATTTGTTGGGCAGTTCTTTATACAGTCGCCAGGTTTTCCGCAACGAAAGCAAGCAGATGATGGTGGAGGTGGACCCCAGGGTTTCTGCATGTAACTAAAAGGGTTTGGGGCAAAGAAGAAAAAGGTATGCACGTGTCTCTCTCGTTAAAACAAACTTCTCTACAATCTTTCCATAATCTTCAAAGAACAGATTTGACATTATCAACACTTACTTGATTGGATCATATTCCTGGCAAGACTGTAGCATCATAGCTTTTATTTTATCTTCTTCGGAAGCATTGGCTTCAGCCAGATTGGCACTCTGTTTAACAGGTAATTATTTGACACATACATTAGAAACACATTTAAGCCCACACTGCCAAAGAGAACACCACTCACCCAACCCTGTAAAGAGCAGCACAACGCCAGCTGAGGTTGCATGAAAACAGCTGCTTATATGAAACAGAGTTGTCCAAAAGATGTTCTGGGGAGTCCTTACATCATCACAGGCTGTTTATGTGCCTGTTAACCTACTTGAAAAGAGCATTCCTGGCCACTCAAAACCTTAGGCTCTTCATGTTCCCCCCCACTAACTTCTTCATAGGAAGCAAGTTAACTACAATAAGCAAAACCTGCAGTTTTTTTCCAGTTGACCGTGTCCTTTTAACATACAAATTGTAATATAAATGTTATGCAGAACTGGATCTTCAAATTATTGAAGCCAGCTGATTTTTTTAAAGTAGTATTTGTTCAAATGTTTTTATTACACACTAGTACAGATACAAGCAGGGTCTAAGGGAGTGACTGTAAATGATTTGGACCCTCAAGCACCTATCATTCAGATCAACCACTCATGGTTTTGGTTTTAGATGCATTCATTCACAAAAGCAACCAACTTGTTTCAGCATTTTGTTAAAGGGCTGTTTCATATACACAGCTTTTTCTCAACTGTAACATAATCCAGATGGACATCTATGAAGTCATTTCCATTAACATTTACAGAAGACTTTACAGATACTTGACTAATTTGTTTGAACCCAAGCCGTTTACAAAACACATCCAAAACCCACAAGACATTACTAGGAATAGACCAAAATTCAAGATGGCATTTAATGCATAATAAAACAGAAAACTTTTTACAACACATTGCCTCCATGCTAAGCCAGTCTGCACTGAGGAGGTTAGAGTAAGGAACCGTCTGGAGCTGCTTTATCCTATGTTCCTCTATTTTTCTGAAATACTTACATTTTCTCAAAAGCTTAAATGTGTACACCACTTGGACAGTTTTTCACATTTTAGAGTAAAACTTCACCTGAGTTTACAGAACCAAGGACATGTTTAGGGACAGCGCTAACAGAGACCAATTTCTCCTGGTGGCTACCTTCCAAACTATTTTTTTTTTTCTTACCAAATGTCCACAATTTAATTTCTGCAGTGAGAGAGGGAAGAAGTTACCAGTGGGAAGAGATTTTTCTTTCTGGGAAAGGAACTCCAGCCTTTATTTTCAGAAGAAAGGACTAGCTCCTCTGCATTAGGCCCTGCCTTCTCTAATCTTTGTAACTTTAAAGACTAGTAATTTAATTGGCTAGCACTACGCCTTTTCACAAAGTGCAATCCCTAGTGCTTTCCCAGACAAAGTTACATGTTGTTGAGCAAAAAATGCAAGCAGTTCCATAGCAAAACATGGCATTACAACAGTTTCAGAAGGTCACGTTTGCTAATATGCCACCCATACGCATCAGTATTTTCCTGTAAACAATTAGGTGCATTTACACAATTTACACAGTCTGCGATCAAACAAATTAGATTGTGTTGTCCACTGTATATATACTACAGTGTATGAAATTGTGCAGCATTCAAAGCATGGATCTATAACTGTAGCGCCTAGAAATTCAAAAATAGCCATGCAGTTGTCCGTGTTCCAGAAACGCTTCTATTTTGGCTCTTGCAAACCCCCCTGAAATGTCCGTCACTTACAGCCAATTAAATTCTTCTGTGAAAATTGTGTTAGTTTCCAATGCAAAATGAACGAAAAGTATGAAAAACGGTAAACAGCTTCTGAAGTGCTTCTTCTTTGTGTCTTGAAGATGAGTAATACTGCAACATTACGTTGCGGCTGATAAGGTCCTCCCCCTTCTATCTTCCCAAACTGGCAACTACTCTTTACCAGGATAGTATCAAAATATACACACATTTTAAAGTTAAAAGAAATACTTTAAATTATTAAAAATTAAATTAAAGGTTTGTTCACATGACAACAGTTCTCCAGCTATAGATCACAGTATAAGATTTAAAAATACAAAGCAAACACTTTTTTTTAGGAATATATATGTACCTTAGTCAGCTGGGCCAGAGAAATAGATGCAGAAGAGTCATCAATCTGTTCACAAAAAATTAAACTCACATTCAAGTTCTACAATCAAAAACAGAGCAATAGTTAACCTCTACTGTAGTCTGACAGTCTGCACTATATCCTCCGAGTGTCACTGAAAGAGCCATTTCCAACCTAGTGTAGTTGGTATTTGTTCAAAACAAAGTCCAAACCTGTGACAGCTTAAGAGTGCCTATGTGGTTAAGGAGAAGAAGCTAAACTAACCAAACCCGCTGGAGATCAACTTATTGCTCCAGAATATCTCAGAGAGGGACCCTTGTCAAATGCTCACAGCTGCTTAAAAGTCGAAGGGGTAAGGAAGCTATCAATTTTCAGCTAAAAAGGATTTTTAAAAAATATTTATTTGAAAAGGAAGCATCACTACAGGAAACTTCTTTTCAGTGTGGTTTGTAAACTAATCAGCCAAGTATTTCCTTGTGTTACTTATTTCTGTTTTAGCAGCAGAACGACAGTGTCTTCAAACCTGAAGAAAAACGCTGCCCCTTTTCCAAAATGTAAATTCAAAGTGGCAGTATCCTAAAGAAAAGCTTAGCCTTTGGGAAATTAAAGCAGCATCCAGCCCTGAAGTCACCCAGATCCAAAAACGTACTGCAGGCGGAGGTTAAGAAAAATGACAGGGATTTTACCCTTTACAAATGCACCAGGCTCTAACCTTGTGCCAAAATTTGTACACTGGGTTTTACGTATTTTCATTTGCAGACAAACTATTAAACTGAACTGCTTCATCTGATAAAGCGGAAAGGTCAAATGTAGAACTTTAGAATACCACTTTGTGTAGCAACGATATTTAAATTCACAGCAATCTATTAAAGACAGTTATGCACTCAGTTATGCACTCAAACAATATCGCTTCAATTATACAGTTCCAGGAACAAATACCCAAGTCTTTAAGGACATGAAAAGGAAGCATTTAGCTGCACAGAACTGTCCTCAAAACGTGTGGGACATGTTGGTTTTGGTATTTGTTTGAACCCCCAAGTCAAAAGTAAGAAACAGTACCATGTTTAACAATAATGGTTTCTCAGTGGTTTTTGATAACATTTTCAAAAACCATGTTCAGTTGTGCAAACCTTGAACCTACGTGATCTAAAAACGATTGTACATTATCTGTACAACACAAAGTCGTTCAGGAAATAGTCTAGCATATCCAGTATGAAATACAATGCATTACTAGGCACAAACACCAATATTCACATTAGATAGAACTGTGCAAATGATGGCATTACTCCGTTTCTACTATGCTGAATCAAATACATTGTATTTACAACATATACTATGTTTTACTGGAAAAGCTATTAAGTTAATGTTTGGAAAATTAATCCAAGGCTACCTTAAGTGCAGCGTGCAGCAAAAAGTGTGAGATTGTGTTTTTACATACTGCTTTTGATGTTCCACTTACTGGCTCAGTTTGACTTCTAGAAGAAGAAATAAAGGTGATCAGAACTTCAAATACAGCACTTGTACCAAAAACATAAAGCACTGAAAACAGATTATAAAACCTGAACATCAAAACTTTATGTTCTGATAGTCGAGTGAATCTGGAAATTTACTCATATACATAAACCGTTGTCTCTTGGTACATTCAGTGCAACTAAAAAAACCCCCCAGAATCCCATTTCTACTTTGTCACAAATTACTCTAAGGCTTACAGATATAGAACACGACCGTGCAAGGGGAAGTCCTCAGATAGTTTGTCTCTGCTACATAAGTATCAAAACCAGGAAGTCTGTACTACAGTTTTGTGTTCATAAATAATCAACCATCAAAATACGAAGGTAACTTTAGCCAATCTGTGTATCGCTAGTATTACAAATAGGTACCAGATGGAGTCCTTTAGTTTCTAAGAAAGAACAGTGATAGTCTAGACAGTTCCAAAGTGTCTTAAGTGAAAAGTGTACTTAAGTGAAAAAAATCAGTCATCTGACAAATAACAACAATGTCAGCAGCATCGTCTTTAGAACAGTGTTTCTCTGTGGAAGCCCAAGCACTGTGTTCAGATATCTTAGCCATGAAAGTGCCAAACCACTAAATGTGTTACATATGCTATATGGACTAAAAACAGTAGTAGAAATGTCACCTGAAAGCAGGTCCTAGGCCTTTGTGCGATTTAGGAGACCTGTGACAAAAAAAAAAGGTCTTGGTTGCCAGAATTTGCTTCAAGATAATCTTGAAAATGCTACGATATTTTAGGAAATATTTATTAAATTTGAAAACTTGCTGAGATTCCACATACTCATTGATCTGTATCTGCACGCTACTCATCATGAATCAGCCATGCAACCATTGATGTCGTTAACAAACAATTCACACATCATCCAAAGTGTCCCATGAGCAGAGGCAATTCAAAGGCTGCTGTGCAACTGGTGTACAAATAGAAAGGCGCACGCTCCCTGCCACTGCTAGAACACCACCAGGCTCGCAACGACAGCCACGTACCTCCTGAAGTTGAGGAAGGACAAGGACATCCTTTAGATTACCACAGCATGGATTCTTCATACATTTACCTTCAAGAGCGTACTAAAAGGAGAGTAACGCATTTTTGAAGGCCTCTCCACCATTACAGCATACATTCATCATTCCCAAACATCCACCACTCTTACCAGTTGTTTCTGCAATGTTCACAGCTGAAAGACTAGAAAGCTAATCTGCCTGGTTAATTTTCAGCGCTAGAACAGCGGTGCCGTTCCTTCCTTATCCCCTTATACATACAGGTATGTATCTGACCTTTGATGCTAGCCGCATCTATCCTCTCATTTTAGGGCAGCATTACAATACCAGGAGAGGGTGCCCGAAACAGAGGATGCACTGACAAGACAGCACTAAGCAGACGTGTTTAAATTAACCCCCAAAACAAGGCCATGTTTATAAGCACAGTGCTGCGGTGTCCAGAATTACTAGAGGGTGCCTGAAAACACTGCAACAACTACTGCAGGAATACGCCCAAAGTTGAGATGCAGAGCCACATAAATTCAGGGTTTTTTGCTTGCAGATGCCTCGTGGGTACCGGGAGGCTGCTGTACTCTTTGTTCGAGACACGGTGTAACTCATCCGTCTACTTGATTTATTGAGAACCAACATTAGAAAGACATGGCAAAACCACAAGCTAATAATATCTACTAATTGTGGTGGAGAGACCTATCTTTAAGGCGGCTGGAAAACATGACCGTTCAAACAATGCTAATGTAGCTGATATAGAACTGGACTGTATGAATACATAAATGACAGCAGTAATCCTCTAGTCAGCACTGCATTGGAATAGCTGTAATTTTAATCAATACACCTGATTCTCTGTCCTCCGTAAATCTTAGGAATACAGAACCAAAACCCGGAGCACAGATACCAGCTTAGGGTAAAAACAGACGTAGCAAGATAACTAGTAACATTTGGTAATGTGCTAAACTGCTTACTGAGTTTCAAGTTTGGAAAGGATTAACTATTCCTTCATCGTACTTGCACAAAAGGCAATACACTTTAGGATACTGTTCTTTTTCTCTTGCCTGAAACGGACATTGTCTTGAGGAAACGCATAGGAATCGCTTACGAATGGAACTTCTTGTTTGCATCGTTCGCCAACTGGTAAACCTTGGTCTTTCCTCTATAGCTAGTATGCAAAAAACCCAGATTTGGGGCGTAAGAATACCTGCCATATCCCCCCCAAATGCCAGAAATAGTCAAACACTGAGAATCAGGCTCTTCTGAGACGGGAACAAAGTATGCGTTTACGCTACAATGCGTATCTGTCTTTACTATAAAAGCCATAAAAGCCAACACATATAATAAGGAATCTCTGCACGTCGAGGAAACAGGATCTACAACTTGGGTCTCAGAACAATCAACCCCAAGAACAAACCCAATAGAATAATCTTAAAAGTTACCATGGTTGGAGTTCGAACCCCATGACCCAGCAGGCCTAAAAATGTAAGTCCACTTTCGGACAGACACATTAAAATCTACCCCATGCCAACAAAAATTAACAGCAGCTTTAACAAGAAAGAACGCCTCTGTAAACTAATATCCATAAAAAAAGTTAACACACTGAAACCCCTAACAAAGAATACAATGCTTTATGGATACTTACATAACATCGGTTTTGCCGGTAGCTTTAACTCCTCCGACAAGGATTCTTCTAACAATTACCGATGAGTTCTTAGGAATCAGGGCATTCTCATCTGTGTATTCTGAAAACAACATAAATACAGAGAAAAACATCAGTCAATTCGTAAGAATGCATGCTCATATGTAATTACGTAGCACTTCGCAGAATCCCTTTACAGATACAAAAGCAAAATTTTATATGTAACATCACGCTTTCATCGTCTCAACACACTAACAGTATATTTCAAGAAATCTTGGGGTTTGAGAATCAAACACAAGCAGCAAAATCTTTTTCCTTTTTTTAGAACAGTTTGAATGCCAACAGCAAAATGGACTCAAAGGTCACTAAAGGAGAGTCTGCTAATGCACGAGGTTCTTTCCTGACCTAGCTTAAAGTTGCTTTTGCTTCCGTTAGGCTACAAAACCCATAGATCTTTGGAGAAAAACAAACCACAGCAAAGTCTCACCTGCCTAAACCAGATTCTAAAGTCTGACTAGCTTGCCCTGCCACCAAACAGGCACTTAGCTAAAGCACGAGAACTCTGCGCCATTGCTTTCATAGCTGTTAACTAAAAACCAGTCACCTGTGCTGGCAGTGCTCAAGCCTGACAGAACACAGAAGAGAGCCTGCCGCCTCTGCCTGTTTCTTGGAGCTTAATCCATCAACAACCACACTTCTCAGCTGCTCAGGGCTTTACGTTTAAATGGAAACAGAACTGGCAGTGCTAGAATTTGGATCACAGACATTTTGGGGTTTTTTTGAGCTTGCTTTCACAAGTAGGGCAGAATTGGCTCAAACTCAAGTGGTATCTCCCCTCTTAAGCTAATCATCTAGTTTGAATTAACCAAAGGGACGTGAATTCGTTCGATCGATTCCCTTTTTGCAGAGCAGAGAGGCCCAAACGAAATTACTTAGGAAGACAGCCTTGAAAAGTCTTTCAGGAACAGCGTGTGCCTGAAGCTCTCCATGCTTTGCCTTGGCTTACACCCTGTTAGTCTTCTGAAGAGGAGGAAAGCCTTCTGACCTTTTACATAAGGCCCAAACAAAAAAAAACAACTACCTGAGACACTTGGACTGAGTAAGCTTAAAATGCAAAGATCTCTCCATGAGAATGCTTTTTCTATTGTACTTACACAAGCTGGATAGGACTGAATATTTTAAAGCACTATCAGCAGGCATCCCCTGTAATCTGCCTACAGTTTTAAATATTCAAAGCCCTTACCTTTGCAGAGCGAATCAGAACAATGGTCTGAAAACCAAAGATACTGTATACCTCGTCAAGCCCTGTCAGGTGGCATCCCTAAGACCCCTAATGTTGTGCTGTTAAGGCTCTTCACAGACACTCTCCTGAAAATAGTTTAAGTATCTGTAGACAAACAGCAAGCTTTAGGTCCAACCACTTTAAAGGCTAGGGCTGAAGTTACAGTTACCGCAGTGTACATACTACTCTCTTTAAGTTTTAACACATGAAACAGGAAGAAGAAAAAAAACGCTAGTACACATTTTAAAGAAAAGCCTGTTGTAAGAGTGTCACAGAACCACAGGGGGAAAAAAAAAAAAAGAAATGTAATGTTTAAGGAATGAAAACACTTTACAAGTCTTTTTATTTCTGAAAAGTCACATCCCAAAGTCTTTAATCACATTCAAACTTATCGAGATGGCAGATTACCAAACTGAAATATCCTACTAAGTAATACGAAACCATTATCATCTCTAAGAATCAAGCACCATTTGTTAGATTTAAAAGAATTTATGATGTCTCTAAGAACATTTCTTACGTATATCCACCATAAACGTTCTGCCATAAAACTTCAGTACTGCCCTGATACGGTTAACATGTAGCACAGGAAAAAAAACCACCATTAGAAACGAATGATGAAATGATGCTCAATAGCATCTGAATGACCATGTCTTTGGTGTGGAAAAGAAGTTATATTAACAAGAAATTCCAAAGTATAATTTAGATACGGAGAACACTCGTGCGCAAGACGGCTTTCAAGGGTCTGCACAGATTTTAACTCACAGATACGCTCCTGATCCAAAATGTTGCTAGTGGGCAGTTTCTGCAACAGCCGCAAAACCCATTTTCCAATGCAGTGGAGTAAAACAAGTTGAAGTCAAAATTAAGTCACGAAATTCACCAAATCCAGGTGGTTTCTTTTCTTCAAATTAGCCATCTCTTTTATTTCTATCACTTTCAGCTTTCTCCACCACATTTCAAAGAAATCTGGCAAGTTGGTTATTACAAGATATGCTCCCACATTTCCTTCTCATTTTACCTAGAAGAATTCCAGGAAACCAAAGCTTTTGTAAGCGCCGTATGTCACACATCAACCACGTACTCTTCCACGCCTAGCTCCATGTCTACAACACAGATCTGAAGGTAGTTGTCAGAACAGCAACTACAGAAGAACAGCTCTGTGAGGCCCCCAACACAAGTCACAGCTACCGATGGTGGCCGAATCGCATTATGGCTTCCCACCCCACTTAATGCCCAGCGCCGCTTGCCCTCCCGGTCCTGCCGCATGCTGGCGGCATGGGCCCCAGCCTGACTCACGCTACGTGGGGATGACCCACAAAGAGCAGAGCGCGGCTCCCACAGGCCACGGCCGACGCAGGGTGGTCTGCGACGCCGCCAGCCGGGCGGTGCCCGAGGCCCCGCGCCCGCCGCCCCCGCGCACCTTCTTTGGTCTGGGCGTTGGTGATCTGCAGGTCGCAGCTGGCCGCCTTCAGCTCCTCGCGGCCCATGATCTGGTGCTTGAGGTCACACAGGGAGATGTGGAGGCCGTTGAAGGTGACCATGTCATGGTTCAGCTTGGAGGCGAACTTGTAGTTGGGGCCAGGAGGTGCCTGCTCCGTGATGGCGTCTACCGCGGCAGACAGCGTCGCGGCCGCTGTGCCAGGTGAGGGCCCGCGGCGGTTCCTCCTCCACCGAGGAGGCCAGGGCAAGCAGCGCGGGCTGAGCTCGAGCGGGCCGGCGGCGCTCAGAGGCTGCGGCGCTCCGCCATGGCCTTCCTGGCCGACAACCGCACGGGCCGCTGCGAGCGTGTCACTGTGCACACGCAACGGCACACTGCACCCACCCCCCGCGCCTCACGTGACCCAGCGCATTATGACAAAAGGCCCGCGTCACGTGGGCGTGGCGGCCCCGCGCTCTTCATCCTAACACCAAGCGCCCCCGAGGGGAGGGGGGGCCCGTCAGCCCCGGGCCTGTCACCACCCCGGGCCGCTGGTCTCCCTGCTGTCCCCTGGCCTGTCACCACCCGGTGTCCTGCCACCCCCCAGGCCTGTCACTGCCTGGTGTCCCTCCTGTCACCCCCCAGGCCTGTCACTGCCTGGTGTCCCTCCTGTCACCCCCCAGGCCTGTCCCTGCCCAGTGTCCCTCCTGTCACCCCCCTAGGCTGTCACCACCTGATGTCCCTCCTGTCACCCCCCAGGCCTGTCACTGCCCGGTGTCCCTCCTGTCACCCCCCGGGCCCATCACCGCCTGGTGTCCTGTCACCCCCCAGGCTGTCACCACCTGGTGTCCCTCCTGTCACCCCCCAGGCGGTCACCACCTGGTGTCCCCTCCTGTCAGCAGCCAGCCAGGGCAAGACAGCCTGGGGCAGATGCAGCGGGCTTGGCCGTGTGGCGCTCGGCTGCCCGCGGTGCAGGGCCGGCAAAGGGAGGGGACATCTCAGGGTGCTTGAGTGTATCTTGTGGCATTCATGGAAAGTTCAGTCAAAGAAGCCAATGACCATTTATGTTTATGGCCACAGACCAGTCCCCTGCCCCCATTTTTTAACTCCTCCCTCTCTGCCTTTAGCCCATCACTATTTTTTGCTTTCTCTTTCTCTGTCTCTCTCCCTGTCTGTAGTTTCTAATTCCTCCCTGTCTGTCCTATAGCCTGCTGCTATTTTTTCCTTTCTCTCCATCTCTTTCTCCTGCTCCCTCTCCTTCTCTTTTTTCTATCGCCGTGTCCTGCTTCCTGGCCTTATCTTAATGTTAGGGTTAGGGGCTAGGGTTAGGGTTAGGCTTAGGGTATCGTTAGGGTTAGGGTTAGGGTCGGGGTTAGGATTATGGTTCGGGTTTAGGCTTAGGGATAGGCTTAGGGTTTCGTTTTAGGGTTAGGCTTAGGGCTTAGGGCTTAGAAGTAAAACTGTCCCAAGCACTTACGCCTCCATCAAGGACCACATGCTCTGAGGCTTGTGATGACTGTTGGATGGCTTTCCCGCCCCCCGATGGAAACACCTCTCAGTTCTCTGTGCTCACACCAGGGAAGGAAAGGCAATACACCCCCATATCTAAAGGCATGGCACTCCAAGCAAAGGTAACGTTTCGTTTCTTTAGATGAACTGCCTGGCCAGTTACAACACCTGCTTATACTGACTTCATCCACCCTTACCCGCAAAACATTGTGACAGGCTGAGTCAGCGTGGAGAGTCAGGTGAACTTTGACGCACACACTGCTACCATAGGACTGGATTTTTAACCTATTTACATTTATCCGTCGCTTTGAAGCTGCCCAAGGGTCAGCATGCCCTTGCTACTGGAGGTTCTTGCTCTGTGCAGGCACTAAGGAAGACATTTCTGGTGACAGATTATTTCTAACGGGTAAAGCACAGCAGAACACACTGTTCATGAGCTGCTGAGAATCGTCCCCCAGGCATAGCAGGAACAACGGCAAAGCTTGTATATTTAAGATGCATTTGAGTTACCTTACCATTAAAATACACCACCACCAGACAGTGCTCTAGACGGAAGGCTGACATCAGTGTACAAGGACAGTCCCTTCTGGACATCTCGCTCCTGGGTAGAAATCCTAGAGACTTCCTTTAAGGACAGAAATCCAAAGAGCTACAATAAGCCTTTTAAATTCAGCACAGCAAACAAAAAGCAAACAAACAAAAAATGACAGGAAACCCCTGAGGCACTGATGAGGAACACAAGCTCTCCCCTTGAGTCCACTACCCCTCACAAGACTTACTCAAAATTACTCAGTTGCTTACTCAAAAGCAATAACCAACAAGCCATGTACCCTTGGGGAAGCCCTTGTCCTTCTGTGCCGCTGGTGGCATCCCACCATTACTCTGGGAGTCCACACAAATTCAGAAGTACACTTAGTCCTCCGGCAGTCATTACCTATGGACCCGAACTCCTCCCACACCCCAGAAGTGGCTGTCGGTCGTCTGGCAGTCATTCTCCACAAACTGCAAGCCCTCCATACCTAACCACCTCCCTAGTGACTCAGTGGAAATGAGCTGGACCACAACAGAAGTGACACTGCCCGGCCCGATCACACAGATTAGACCACAAACGGTGGTTACAAGACAGAAAATGCAACACAAACCACAAGGACAGCAAAAAAACAAGCAGAAGACACATCACACAAAAACCAAAGACCCCTATCCAAACCCTAAAAACGCAAACAAGCTACAAAAGGACTTTCCAAAAAAAAGACCACCCAGAACACAACATAAGGCAAAACCAACCTAACCCCAGGAACCCAGCGCTTGCAAGCCCAGATCCTGACCATAACAATAACATGCTTTAATCCTAAGTCGCGTAAACTCCCGTAACCCTCAAACCCCATAACCCTAGCATGCTGGAACCCTAGCGCCCCATATCCCTAGCACATTGTAGCCCCAAGATATCAAAACATTGAACACAAACTCCCTGGAGGTCTCTCTCTTCAGGTGGCCCCAGATCTCAGACACCACAACTCTGAAGTGGGGGTGCCCACCGTGCCCAAGTGGAAGATCCACCAGGACAGCACCAGCATCCATCTTCACATCATCCGTCACGCCCTGAAAAAGTGCCCAGGCTGGACACTCCTGGGGAGAAAGGCGGAGGCACTCGGAGACTTTGAACCGGCCAGCCATGGCCACAGGGCTTCAGCTCATCATGTCTGTGTCAGAGTCACCAGGCAGGTGACCCTGTCCCCCCTGCGAAGACCCCTTGGGGTAGCCGTACCCAGCACCAGCTGGCTGGATACGGCCTTTGCTCTATGGGGAGGTGCTCCCTGGGAGCAGGGTCTCTCACGGGGGAACTCACAGCTCACCTGGGCTGCTCTGCGGCCACCGGATGCCTTTGCTGTCAGGGGGCTCTCAGCACCTCTCTGCCAACGGCTGTCACCTCCCTGCAGGACGCTCTCCAGCGCACGGTCCGTCTCCACTGGGTCTCCCTGGGGACAAAGATCGGAAGGGAGGGATGGGGTTTGCTCTGTCCCCGTTCCCAGGGTGCTTCAGGAGAGACCTGCCACCCCCAAATGAGCTGTCTGACGTGGACACCACAGACGAGCTGCAGACGTGGGTCAGCACGGTGGCGGGGAGTGGGCAAGATGTCCTGCGGAGCCCCCGGCGCTGGCAGAAAGCAGAGCTGGAGACAACGGGGAGAAGCCCCAGGCAGCCGGCAGCTGGCGGTGGGGCCTGGCAGGGAGCAGCGCCCGCAGAAATGCCCGGCTCCTGGAGCCTCGGCCCCAGGGCTGCAGCCTCGGCACCTCCTGGGGCTTCGCTGGGAAAAACCAGGCAGGGGTGACCCTGACAGCCCGCACACGTACCTGGCCCCGGGATCTGGCAGCCTGTCCCTGTGCCCATCGCTGCCACGGGATCCAGGAAGCAGCGCCCCAGCCCTGGCGTGGCCCTGAGCCGCCTCTCAGGCCAGGCAGCAGGAAGCCGCGCCCCATGGCATGCTGGGAGCTGTAGGCCCGGGGCACGGGCTGCCGCGCGGCCATGTTGGTTCCCGGGGCATGCCGGGAGCTGTAGGCCTGGGGCACGGGGCTGCTGGGCAGCCATGTTGGTCTTGGGAGGTGCGGGCTCTGCTCCAGCTGCGGCCCAGCTGAGGTGAGGACAGGCACGCAGGTGGAGCTACCGAAGAGGAAGGGAGGAGAGCACAGACGGACAGAGAAAGAAGTGCTTGAACTGTAACATTTGCCTGGCAGTGCAGAGAGCGGGAGCTGCGGTGAGTCCCAGCCCCTCGGGGCCGTGTCACCCCTCTTCTGCATCGCAGTCCCTCCCAGCCCCCCCCTCCCATTTCCCTCTGTGTCATTTTTTTCACTTCCCCATACCTCTCTTCTTCTGTTGCTGTGTTCTGCTCCCCGTCCTCTCTTCTCCAAGTCCCTCTTTCCCTGTCGCTCTACCTGCCCCTGTCTTTTTCTTGCTGCCCCTCCCTCCTGCTCCCTCTCCCTCTTTTTGCCTTCCTCTGTCTCTGCCCTGCAGCACATTGCTGTTGTTTCTTCTCTGTCTCTTTGTCCTGGTCTGCATCCCGCTCTGTTTTTCACAGTCTCTCTGGCCTGTTCCCTGTCCTGCTTTGTCTCTCTCTGCCTGTATGTCCCGCTCCCTGTCCTTGTCTTCCCTTCTCCCTCCTTCTGCTTCTCTCTCTCTCTGCCTCCCCCCCCGCCCTGCTCACTGTCACTGCGGTTTTCCATGCTGTATCCCACTGTCCCTGTCCTTCTTCCTGTTCATCTCTCTTCTGTCTCTCTCTGCTGCTCCCTGACCCTTCCCCTCCCCGCTTCCTCCATCTCTCTGCAGGGCTCCTGAGACCTCTCTTTCTTTCCCCATCCCTCTGTGCTGCTCACTGTCCCTGTTTCTCTCTTTCTCCTCGTTGTTATTCTGGTCTGTCACTCTGTCCTTCTCCCTGCCCCTATTCCTTTTTCCTCCCTCTCCTTTCTTCTGCCCACCGCAGGTTTTCTTGCGATCTCTATCCTGCCCCTAGCCCTTAGTTCTCTCTCTCTTCCTGCCTCCCTCTCCCTCTTTCTGCCTCTCTTCCTCTTTTCCTGCTGCTTCTTTCTCCATCTTTGTCCAGATCCCTGTCCTCTTTTTTCTCTTGCTGTCCTTTTGTCCTTTTTCTCTTTTCTCTCTTTCTCTCTGTCCCGTTCCCTGCCCCACCCTTTCTCACTAAACCCCGCTCTCCAGCTGGCTGTGCCTTCTTTCCTCTCTCTCTCGCTCTCTAGTTCTCCTTTCTTCGTCTCTCTGTCCCACTGCCCATCACAGCTGGTTTTGTCCTCCAGTGGTGTCCTGCCCCCTCTTCCTTTTTTCTCTCGCTGTCATTCTGGCCTCTTCTTTTAAATTCCTCCATCTCGGTCCTGCACCCGTCACTGTTTTTTTCCTCTCCTGTCCCTTTGTCTTGCTCCCTGTTCCCCGTTCTTGTCTCTCCTTCCCTTTGTTCTGCCGCCCATCTCTGTTCCCCTTCTTGCTCCATCTCTCTGCCCTGCTCCCTGGCCCTCTAAGTCTCTCTCTGCTTCTCTCTCCCGCTCCCTGGCTCTCCCCCACCCTATTTTTCTGTCCTACTCCCTTTTCAGGTTCCCCCCGCCCTCACTTTGTCCTGCTCCCTGCCGCGGCTATTTCTCACTCCATCTCTGTCCTGCAGCCCAGTGCTGTTTTTTCCTTCCATCTCTCTGTCCTGCTGCCCAGCCCAGGCTCTTTTACCTCCTTCTGTGTCCTGCTCCCCGTCCCTTAGTTTTGCCTGTCTTTCCCTTTGTCCTGCCTCCCTGTGCCTTTCTTCTCTCTCTGTATCGCCCTGTCCTGCTCCCTGTCCTTGCCTTTCCCTGACAATCTGTGTCCTACTCCCTTTCCTTGTCTTTCCCTCTCTGCCCCCATCCTTCTTCCTACCTTTCTTTTTCTTCTCTCTCCCCCTCTGTTCCTGCAGCTTCTTCTTCTACCTCTGTCCTGCTCCCTGCCCCTTTTTTCCTCTCGCTGTCCCTCTGCCCTGCTTCCTGTCCCCATCGTTTCTTCTTTATTTCTCTGTCCCGCTGCCTGTCCCATCGTTTCTTGTTGTACTCCCCTGCCCCGTCCAGCTGGCTCTCCCTTTTATTTGTTCTCTCTTCCTCTTTTCTGCTTCTCGGTCCTCTTTTCCTCTTCCCCTGTCTCTGTCCTCCAGCCCGTTGCTGGCTTTTCCCCCCCTTCTTGGTCTCCATCAGGATCTGACCCTCTCTTTATTTCTCAGTCCCTTTGTCCTGCTCCCTGTCCTTCCTTCTCTTTCTCCATCTGGACGTCCTGCTCCCTGTCCCTGTCTTTCCCTAGCCCCCCCTTCCTTCTTCCTCTCCTTCCCCACGCCCATCTCTGCCTCTCTGTCCTGCTCCTTGACCCTACTTTTTCTTCCTCCATCTCTCTGCAGGGCTCCTCATCCCTATTTCTCTTGATTTCTCCAGCTCTCTAGCCTTTTCCCCATACCTTTCTTTCTCTCTCAGCTCCTCTATCTTTTCTCTCATCATATTTTTCTCTTCCTAGTCCACTGTCCTTCTCCCCGTCAACTGAAGCTGAGTGACCAGGTTTCCCTGGGCTCTGGTATTTCCTTAGCATTGCCCTAGGGAAGATCTGTGGTTTTAGGGCTAGGGATCATTTAGGAGCTGGTCTCCTTACGTAGGCAGCGGAGCTAGGCATAGTTAAAGCAGAGGTTGTTCTCAGCTGGTGCTCTGTGCGTCCTGTTGAAAGAGCAGGCTGTGGGCCTTATTTTGAAGGAAGGTTTCTTGTTCTGCGCTTATTGCTCCTCGGGACGCTGCACAGAAGTGGTGGTGGGGTCTGGAGAGACAGATGGGACCTGCTGTGATTCCTAGTAAATGTGAACTTGAACGAGACCAGACTGACTGCATATGGTTTTCTTCTCAGCTCCAATTCCAACCTACGTGCTCGGCGCTAATGAAAAAAGAGACCCTGAGCTGCAAATGAGCAGACAACGTCACTCACTTAGGTCACCGTGCAGTTGGTCTGTGATAAGGGATGTGTACTTCCATGACGGTGCTTTCGTGAACGTTCTCTGGTCTTGCCGCTTCAAAGCCCTCCCTTTTTCCAGAAATTTTAAGATGGCATTTCTTATTCTGGGGTTCAGGCTGGAGTTGGACTTAATGTTGAACAGCTGATATCATGGGCTCCGTAAAATGTGAGAGAGAACCCTGCTTTGTTGTTGTTGTTGTTGTTTTCTAACACGCCCTAAACTTTGCTAAGCAAAGGGAGGAGTGGTTGCAAGAGTCTGTTCTTTGAGAGTGACGTATTCCTGTAGCGTGCCTGTCTTTGTATGGTGAAGGTTTCCTACCTGCAGTATGATTTTGCTGAGCTGTGAGGCTGTATTGGCGTAGCAAAGGTAAGAAGTGGCGTCTTTAAAGGTCATGCAACTGTAGCAAAACTAGCGGGAGAAGCTAGTTCCTTCCCTGACAAAACTAGTAGCAAGTAAAAGCATTTGCAGTTGGCTTTTTTATGCAATGTTCATACAGAGCTTTTGGTATTGATTGATTGAGTGTTAATGCAGGCCGTCGAGGTCTTTTCAGGGGTACTTCTGGACTGCAGTTTGCGTGCGTGGGGGGCACCATGTCCCAGGATGAGCCAGTTTTAGCTCAGAGGATGTGACAGAATGGCAACCATCTTTGTGGTGGACCCCTGTCATGGTTTAACCCCAGTCGGCAACTAAGCACCACACAGCCGCCCACTCGCCCTCCCCCCAGCAATGGGATGGGGGAATCAGAAGAGCAAAAGCAAGAAAACTCACGGGTAGAGATAAGAAGAGTTTAATACTTGAAATAAAATAATAATAGCAATAATAGTAATACTAGTAACAGTAATAATAGTAACACCAATAATACCATAATATTACCAATAATAACACCAATAATAACACCAATAATAACACCAACAATAATAATAACAAAATAACAATAATAATAATAATAATAATAATAATAATAATAATAATAATAATAATAAAAATTTCTAATTAAAACAACGAGAGAGAGAAAGACAACTAGAGAGAGGATCAAGAATAAGAACCCCAATCCTAACACTAACACCAAACCCTCACCCTAACTCGAACCCTTAACGCTACCCGTAAACCCTATGCATAATACTAAAACCTCACCCTTACCCTAAGCCTAACACCGAAACCTAACCCTAAACCTGAACCCCAACCCTAACCCGAACCCTAACCCAAATGCTAACCCTAACCGTAAACCTAACCCTAACTCTAACCCTAACCCTATCCCTAACCCTAAACCCGAACCATCCTAAACCCAACCGTAAAACTAATGCTAACGCTAAGCCTAACCCTACCCTAAACATAACCCTAACCTTAACCCTAAACCTAACCCCTAACCATAACCCTAACATTAACCCCTAACCCTAATGCTAACCCTAACCCCGAACTCTAGCCCTAATCCCGAACCCTAACCCTAACCCTGAACCCCAACCTAACCCTAACCCCTAAACCTAACCCTAATGCTACCCGTAAACCCTACGCATAACACTACGACCTCACCCTAATACTAACTCTAATCCCAATA
>NC_134318.1:510000-530000 GCF_964195595.1 Calonectris borealis
TTCTTGCTGACTGAATTGGAGATATCAGACAACCTGTGGGATGGATCCTGGTTTTTCTTTTGATTTACCTTTAAGATTTTATAAACACAATGCACTCTTACAATCTGTCTATAACAAACATATAGCGAAAGGAAGGACTAGCTTGACGCTGCAGTAATAGGTAAAACAGACTCCTCTCTCTCCAACTGAGAGAAAGCGTCTTGGCTATGTGAGATGACTAAATTGAAGAAATTCAAAATTGTCATAAAAGAACAGTGTTGACTTTTCCAACCATTTGCTCATGCAGTATCAACTAAGTTGTTAAAAAAAGAATGTTGGAGGCTGATTCCTATTGGGAAATCAATTTCTTCAGCCCTATTCAGCCAGTAATGGAAAAGGTGGCTTTCCATCTGATCCTTTAATTATCTTTAATTTTTATAGGCAATTATGGTTTCCTCAAAAAGCGTTCATTTCTCAGAGTCCTGTTTTCAGTCATGTACCGGAGTTTTATTTTAAATAACCTTAGTGGAAGCACAGATGCCCTTTGTAAAAGCCAATTCAAATGAAGCCATTTAAAAATCAGTTACCACTTGGATTCTCCACAACTATCTGTGCATACTTGCTTCATTATAAATCAGCTGTTGTATAAGTTATGCGTTATACAGCCTCTTTTAACAGGTGACAAGGAGTCATCTATTGAATTTCTGTAGAATACCTACACTTCCCAGCCTGGTCTGCCACCTGCTGAGCGAACTGGACTGGCTCTCATTGGATGACCTTTTGGAGTGGGGAGAGGAAAAAGAAAGAAATCCCATTCAGTTCCTCTGAAGGTAATTTTTTTAAATAAATTCTGAAGTTACAGTTACTTACCAGTTGTGGGTATTGCTTGTCCTTGGGGGCCCAGAAGACTTGGTAATGCTGGTTGTCTTTGTACGGGAACCTGATAGACATCTCAAAAAACCATTAGTAGGCTTGAGTTCTGAAGGTTTTAACCAACTCTCCCGTGGAGAAGAATGTGGATTAAATGCCTAACTATCCGTTTGTTGCAGACCACAGTAAGTCACCAGAGTTGGCTATATCATTTTCTATGAGAGAAATGAATCCCACCTCTCCTTTGCCAGAGGGTAAATTTAAATTGCAGGCTCAGGGTAAAGTTCGTCTCCGAGTAACTACATTTTACAAATGGAAGAAGTCTATTTCCTACAAAACGAGATCCATGACAGAAACACAGAAGTGCTACCAAGTGCATTTTAAAACAGCCACTCCTGTCAGCACACAGCAGTATTTTCTTAGTTTATAGCAACAGGAAAACTTCAGTCTGTTTCACACATGGGATTTGATAAAAGTCAGAGGGGGCGGAAATCTCAGTCCAACAGCTACTTGTTAAATTTTGCAAGAAGCCTTTGAAACATAAACCAAAAGCAAAAGGAGCTTTCAGAGAGAACGACTCCACTGCAAACACTACTGAAATGTTTTGCAGAAATACAGATTCTTAGCATACCACACGTTTAACCAACTTCCAGGGGCACGAACAGCAGGACCACCCTATTTTAATATTCAAAAGTATCCCAGATTCTATGGTTAAGCACAATGACAGTGCTTCCTGCCCCGTAATTACAGATGCTGGCCAACTTGGTTGCATAGCCACTCAGACATGCACGCGTGGTTTCTCTCGCTCACTTTTTGGCCAGTCCAATTAATTCCATACTTACGCATTAATAGTTGGTATTGCGTATTTTCCAGTGTTTGTCAGCATAGCACCCTTTGTATTGGGGTCTTTCACCTCCATCATGAAACTCCTTGGAATTCCTGTGCTCTTTAATTCTGGGAACAGGCTCAACATTTTTGTCCTGTTAAGAAAAGAAATGCAGACATATCTCCTTTTAAGACCCACACTTAAAATGACATTTCAATGATTATTTTAAGCAGCAAAAGCCTTTAATCCTCTCCTTTTACCTAGCATAAGGGTTGCTCGACTAAAATACTTATTTTCCTAAATGAATATAGCCAGGACGTTCCAAAGGCTTGAGCAGTGTTTTGAACTCATTCCATTCTTTGGCTTAAGTTCAGGTTCTTTAAGGGTGAAATATCCCTTAGCTCACCATCCCCTCAGAAAAGAGATACAAACCCGCTCCTCCTCCAAAGCGCAATTCAGAGCACAAATATTCAATAGATGGGGTCAACAGAAACATCTTGGTTTTACATGAAATACTAAAAACTGTGAACTGTCATTAAACAGAGTTAAAACCAGAAACATTTCCAGTAATATTGAAATATATAAAAATATGCATGAAAGTTCACAGAGCAAGATCTGTGGACATACTTAATGTCTATGACCTAGAAAAAAGAAAAGTTTACATTTATAATGCCAGGTTTCCCTTGGATTTTGAAGGGCTTTGCAACATTGCCCTATGAACCTCTGTCTTTCACCCCAAGAGAAACAATTCTTAATATGAGTATGCATGGATTTGTTACGTAACTGCCAAGGTAAAAAACTGAAAAGCTAAGGAACACCAGAAGTCCCCCACAGTCTTACCCCATTTGTTGGGCAGTTCTTTATACAGTCGCCAGGTTTTCCGCAACGAAAGCAAGCAGATGATGGTGGAGGTGGACCCCAGGGTTTCTGCATGTAACTAAAAGGGTTTGGGGCAAAGAAGAAAAAGGTATGCACGTGTCTCTCTCGTTAAAACAAACTTCTCTACAATCTTTCCATAATCTTCAAAGAACAGATTTGACATTATCAACACTTACTTGATTGGATCATATTCCTGGCAAGACTGTAGCATCATAGCTTTTATTTTATCTTCTTCGGAAGCATTGGCTTCAGCCAGATTGGCACTCTGTTTAACAGGTAATTATTTGACACATACATTAGAAACACATTTAAGCCCACACTGCCAAAGAGAACACCACTCACCCAACCCTGTAAAGAGCAGCACAACGCCAGCTGAGGTTGCATGAAAACAGCTGCTTATATGAAACAGAGTTGTCCAAAAGATGTTCTGGGGAGTCCTTACATCATCACAGGCTGTTTATGTGCCTGTTAACCTACTTGAAAAGAGCATTCCTGGGCACTCAAAACCTTAGGCTCTTCATGTTCCCCCCCACTAACTTCTTCATAGGAAGCAAGTTAACTACAATAAGCAAAACCTGCAGTTTTTTTCCAGTTGACCGTGTCCTTTTAACATACAAATTGTAATATAAATGTTATGCAGAACTGGATCTTCAAATTATTGAAGCCAGCTGATTTTTTTAAAGTAGTATTTGTTCAAATGTTTTTCTTACACACTAGTACAGATACAAGCAGGGTCTAAGGGAGTGACTGTAAATGATTTGGACCCTCAAGCACCTATCATTCAGATCAACCACTCATGGTTTTGGTTTTAGATGCATTCATTCACAAAAGCAACCAACTTGTTTCAGCATTTTGTTAAAGGGCTGTTTCATATACACAGCTTTTTCTCAACTGTAACATAATCCAGATCGACATCTATGAAGTCATTTCCATTAACATTTACAGAAGACTTTACAGATACTTGACTAATTTGTTTGAACCCAAGCCGTTTACAAAACACATCCAAAACCCACAAGACATTACTAGGAATAGACCAAAATTCAAGATGGCATTTAATGCATAATAAAACAGAAAACTTTTTACAACACATTGCCTCCATGCTAAGCCACTCTGCACTGAGGAGGTTAGAGTAAGGAACCGTTTGGAGCTGCTTTATCTTATGTTCCTCTATTTTTCTGAAATACTTACATTTTCTCAAAAGCTTAAATGTGTACACCACTTGGACAGTTTTTCACATTTTAGAGTAAAACTTCACCTGAGTTTACAGAACCAAGGACATGTTTAGGGACAGCGCTAACAGAGACCAATTTCTCCTGGTGGCTACCTTCCAAACTATTTTTTTTTTTTCTTACCAAATGTCCACAATTTAATTTCTGCAGTGAGAGAGGGAAGAAGTTACCAGTGGGAAGAGATTTTTCTTTCTGGGAAAGGAACTCCAGCCTTTATTTTCAGAAGAAAGGACTAGCTCCTCTGCATTAGGCCCTGCCTTCTCTAATCTTTGTAACTTTAAAGACTAGTAATTTAATTGGCTAGCACTACGCCTTTTCACAAAGTGCAATCCCTAGTGCTTTCCCAGACAAAGTTACATGTTGTTGAGCAAAAAATGCAAGCAGTTCCATAGCAAAACATGGCATTACAACAGTTTCAGAAGGTCACGTTTGCTAATATGCCACCCATACGCATCAGTATTTTCCTGTAAACAATTAGGTGCATTTACACAATTTACACAGTCTGCGATCAAACAAATTAGATTGTGTTGTCCACTGTATATATACTACAGTGTATGAAATTGTGCAGCATTCAAAGCATGGATCTATAACTGTAGTGCCTAGAAATTCAAAAATAGCCATGCAGTTGTCCGTGTTCCAGAAACGCTTCTATTTTGGCTCTTGCAAACCCCCCTGAAATGTCCGTCACTTACAGCCAATTAAATTCTTCTGTGAAAATTGTGTTAGTTTCCAATGCAAAATGAACGAAAAGTATGAAAAACGGTAAACAGCTTCTGAAGTGCTTCTTCTTTGTGTCTTGAAGATGAGTAATACTGCAACATTACGTTGCGGCTGATAAGGTCCTCCCCCTTCTATCTTCCCAAACTGGCAACTACTCTTTACCAGGATAGTATCAAAATATACACACATTTTAAAGTTAAAAGAAATACTTTAAATTATTAAAAATTAAATTAAAGGTTTGTTCACATGACAACAGTTCTCCAGCTATAGATCACAGTATAAGATTTAAAAATACAAAGCAAACACTTTTTTTTAGGAATATATATGTACCTTAGTCAGCTGGGCCAGAGAAATAGATGCAGAAGAGTCATCAATCTGTTCACAAAAAATTAAACTCACATTCAAGTTCTACAATCAAAAACAGAGCAATAGTTAACCTCTACTGTAGTCTGACAGTCTGCACTATATCCTCCGAGTGTCACTGAAAGAGCCATTTCCAACCTAGTGTAGTTGGTATTTGTTCAAAACAAAGTCCAAACCTGTGACAGCTTAAGAGTGCCTATGTGGTTAAGGAGAAGAAGCTAAACTAACCAAACCCGCTGGAGATCAACTTATTGCTCCAGAATATCTCAGAGAGGGACCCTTGTCAAATGCTCACAGCTGCTTAAAAGTCGAAGGGGTAAGGAAGCTATCAATTTTCAGCTAAAAAGGATTTTTAAAAAATATTTATTTGAAAAGGAAGCATCACTACAGGAAACTTCTTTTCAGTGTGGTTTGTAAACTAATCAGCCAAGTATTTCCTTGTGTTACTTATTTCTGTTTTAGCAGCAGAACGACAGTGTCTTCAAACCTGAAGAAAAACGCTGCCCCTTTTCCAAATGTAAATTCAAAGTGGCAGTATCCTAAAGAAAAGCTTAGCCTTTGGGAAATTAAAGCAGCATCCAGCCCTGAAGTCACCCAGATCCAAAAACGTACTGCAGGCGGAGGTTAAGAAAAATGACAGGGATTTTACCCTTTACAAATGCACCAGGCTCTAACCTTGTGCCAAAATTTGTACACTGGGTTTTACGTATTTTCATTTGCAGACAAACTATTAAACTGAACTGCTTCATCTGATAAAGCGGAAAGGTCAAATGTAGAACTTTAGAATACCACTTTGTGTAGCAACGATATTTAAATTCACAGCAATCTATTAAAGACAGTTATGCACTCAGTTATGCACTCAAACAATATCGCTTCAATTATACAGTTTCAGGAACAAATACCCAAGTCTTTAAGGACATGAAAAGGAAGCATTTAGCTGCACAGAACTGTCCTCAAAACGTGTGGGACATGTTGGTTTTGGTATTTGTTTGAACCCCCAAGTCAAAAGTAAGAAACAGTACCATGTTTAACAATAATGGTTTCTCAGTGGTTTTTGATAACATTTTCAAAAACCATGTTCAGTTGTGCAAACCTTGAACCTACGTGATCTAAAAACGATTGTACATTATCTGTACAACACAAAGTCGTTCAGGAAATAGTCTAGCATATCCAGTATGAAATACAATGCATTACTAGGCACAAACACCAATATTCACATTAGATAGAACTGTGCAAATGATGGCATTACTCCGTTTCTACTATGCTGAATCAAATACATTGTATTTACAACATATACTATGTTTTACTGGAAAAGCTATTAAGTTAATGTTTGGAAAATTAATCCAAGGCTACCTTAAGTGCAGCGTGCAGCAAAAAGTGTGAGACTGTGTTTTTATATACTGCTTTTGATGTTCCACTTACTGGCTCAGTTTGACTTCTAGAAGAAGAAATAAAGGTGATCAGAACTTCAAATACAGCACTTGTACCAAAAACATAAAGCACTGAAAACAGATTATAAAACCTGAACATCAAAACTTTATGTTCTGATAGTCGAGTGAATCTGGAAATTTACTCATATACATAAACCGTTGTCTCTTGGTACATTCAGTGCAACTAAAAAAACCCCCCAGAATCCCATTTCTACTTTGTCACAAATTACTCTAAGGCTTACAGATATAGAACACGACCGTGCAAGGGGAAGTCCTCAGATAGTTTGTCTCTGCTACATAAGTATCAAAACCAGGAAGTCTGTACTACAGTTTTGTGTTCATAAATAATCAACCATCAAAATACGAAGGTAACTTTAGCCAATCTGTGTATCGCTAGTATTACAAATAGGTACCAGATGGAGTCCTTTAGTTTCTAAGAAAGAACAGTGATAGTCTAGACACTTCCAAAGTGTCTTAAGTGAAAAGTGTACTTAAGTGAAAAAAATCAGTCATCTGACAAATAACAACAATGTCAGCAGCATCGTCTTTAGAACAGTGTTTCTCTGTGGAAGCCCAAGCACTGTGTTCAGATATCTTAGCCATGAAAGTGCCAAACCACTAAATGTGTTACATATGCTATATGGACTAAAAACAGTAGTAGAAATGTCACCTGAAAGCAGGTCCTAGGCCTTTGTGCGATTTAGGAGACCTGTGACAAAAAAAAAAGGTCTTGGTTGCCAGAATTTGCTTCAAGATAATCTTGAAAATGCTACGATATTTTAGGAAATATTTATTAAATTTGAAAACTTGCTGAGATTCCACATACTCATTGATCTGTATCTGCACGCTACTCATCATGAATCAGCCATGCAACCATTGATGTCGTTAACAAACAATTCACACATCATCCAAAGTGTCCCATGAGCAGAGGCAATTCAAAGGCTGCTGTGCAACTGGTGTACAAATAGAAAGGCGCACGCTCCCTGCCACTGCTAGAACACCACCAGGCTCGCAACGACAGCCACGTACCTCCTGAAGTTGAGGAAGGACAAGGACATCCTTTAGATTACCACAGCATGGATTCTTCATACATTTACCTTCAAGAGCGTACTAAAAGGAGAGTAACGCATTTTTGAAGGCCTCTCCACCATTACAGCATACATTCATCATTCCCAAACATCCACCACTCTTACCAGTTGTTTCTGCAATGTTCACAGCTGAAAGACTAGAAAGCTAATCTGCCTGGTTAATTTTCAGCGCTAGAACAGCGGTGCCGTTCCTTCCTTATCCCCTTATACATACAGGTATGTATCTGACCTTTGATGCTAGCCGCATCTATCCTCTCATTTTAGGGCAGCATTACAATACCAGGAGAGGGTGCCCGAAACAGAGGATGCACTGACAAGACAGCACTAAGCAGACGTGTTTAAATTAACCCCCAAAACAAGGCCATGTTTATAAGCACAGTGCTGCGGTGTCCAGAATTACTAGAGGGTGCCTGAAAACACTGCAACAACTACTGCAGGAATACGCCCAAAGTTGAGATGCAGAGCCACATAAATTCAGGGTTTTTTGCTTGCAGATGCCTCGTGGGTACCGGGAGGCTGCTGTACTCTTTGTTCGAGACACGGTGTAACTCATCCGTCTACTTGATTTATTGAGAACCAACATTAGAAAGACATGGCAAAACCACAAGCTAATAATATCTACTAATTGTGGTGGAGAGACCTATCTTTAAGGCGGCTGGAAAACATGACCGTTCAAACAATGCTAATGTAGCTGATATAGAACTGGACTGTATGAATACATAAATGACAGCAGTAATCCTCTAGTCAGCACTGCATTGGAATAGCTGTAATTTTAATCAATACACCTGATTCTCTGTCCTCCGTAAATCTTAGGAATACAGAACCAAAACCCGGAGCACAGATACCAGCTTAGGGTAAAAACAGACGTAGCAAGATAACTAGTAACATTTGGTAATGTGCTAAACTGCTTACTGAGTTTCAAGTTTGGAAAGGATTAACTATTCCTTCATCGTACTTGCACAAAAGGCAATACACTTTAGGATACTGTTCTTTTTCTCTTGCCTGAAACGGACATTGTCTTGAGGAAACGCATAGGAATCGCTTACGAATGGAACTTCTTGTTTGCATCGTTCGCCAACTGGTAAACCTTGGTCTTTCCTCTATAGCTAGTATGCAAAAAACCCAGATTTGGGGCGTAAGAATACCTGCCATATCCCCCCCAAATGCCAGAAATAGTCAAACACTGAGAATCAGGCTCTTCTGAGACGGGAACAAAGTATGCGTTTACGCTACAATGCGTATCTGTCTTTACTATAAAAGCCATAAAAGCCAACACATATAATAAGGAATCTCTGCACGTCGAGGAAACAGGATCTACAACTTGGGTCTCAGAACAATCAACCCCAAGAACAAACCCAATAGAATAATCTTAAAAGTTACCATGGTTGGAGTTCGAACCCCATGACCCAGCAGGCCTAAAAATGTAAGTCCACTTTCGGACAGACACATTAAAATCTACCCCATGCCAACAAAAATTAACAGCAGCTTTAACAAGAAAGAACGCCTCTGTAAACTAATATCCATAAAAAAAGTTAACACACTGAAACCCCTAACAAAGAATACAATGCTTTATGGATACTTACATAACATCGGTTTTGCCGGTAGCTTTAACTCCTCCGACAAGGATTCTTCTAACAATTACCGATGAGTTCTTAGGAATCAGGGCATTCTCATCTGTGTATTCTGAAAACAACATAAATACAGAGAAAAACATCAGTCAATTCGTAAGAATGCATGCTCATATGTAATTACGTAGCACTTCGCAGAATCCCTTTACAGATACAAAAGCAAAATTTTATATGTAACATCACGCTTTCATCGTCTCAACACACTAACAGTATATTTCAAGAAATCTTGGGGTTTGAGAATCAAACACAAGCAGCAAAATCTTTTTCCTTTTTTTAGAACAGTTTGAATGCCAACAGCAAAATGGACTCAAAGGTCACTAAAGGAGAGTCTGCTAATGCACGAGGTTCTTTCCTGACCTAGCTTAAAGTTGCTTTTGCTTCCGTTAGGCTACAAAACCCATAGATCTTTGGAGAAAAACAAACCACAGCAAAGTCTCACCTGCCTAAACCAGATTCTAAAGTCTGACTAGCTTGCCCTGCCACCAAACAGGCACTTAGCTAAAGCACGAGAACTCTGCGCCATTGCTTTCATAGCTGTTAACTAAAAACCAGTCACCTGTGCTGGCAGTGCTCAAGCCTGACAGAACACAGAAGAGAGCCTGCCGCCTCTGCCTGTTTCTTGGAGCTTAATCCATCAACAACCACACTTCTCAGCTGCTCAGGGCTTTACGTTTAAATGGAAACAGAACTGGCAGTGCTAGAATTTGGATCACAGACATTTTGGGGTTTTTTTGAGCTTGCTTTCACAAGTAGGGCAGAATTGGCTCAAACTCAAGTGGTATCTCCCCTCTTAAGCTAATCATCTAGTTTGAATTAACCAAAGGGACGTGAATTCGTTCGATCGATTCCCTTTTTGCAGAGCAGAGAGGCCCAAACGAAATTACTTAGGAAGACAGCCTTGAAAAGTCTTTCAGGAACAGCGTGTGCCTGAAGCTCTCCATGCTTTGCCTTGGCTTACACCCTGTTAGTCTTCTGAAGAGGAGGAAAGCCTTCTGACCTTTTACATAAGGCCCAAACAAAAAAAAACAACTACCTGAGACACTTGGACTGAGTAAGCTTAAAATGCAAAGATCTCTCCATGAGAATGCTTTTTCTATTGTACTTACACAAGCTGGATAGGACTGAATATTTTAAAGCACTATCAGCAGGCATCCCCTGTAATCTGCCTACAGTTTTAAATATTCAAAGCCCTTACCTTTGCAGAGCGAATCAGAACAATGGTCTGAAAACCAAAGATACTGTATACCTCGTCAAGCCCTGTCAGGTGGCATCCCTAAGACCCCTAATGTTGTGCTGTTAAGGCTCTTCACAGACACTCTCCTGAAAATAGTTTAAGTATCTGTAGACAAACAGCAAGCTTTAGGTCCAACCACTTTAAAGGCTAGGGCTGAAGTTACAGTTACCGCAGTGTACATACTACTCTCTTTAAGTTTTAACACATGAAACAGGAAGAAGAAAAAAAACGCTAGTACACATTTTAAAGAAAAGCCTGTTGTAAGAGTGTCACAGAACCACAGGGGGAAAAAAAAAAAAAGAAATGTAATGTTTAAGGAATGAAAACACTTTACAAGTCTTTTTATTTCTGAAAAGTCACATCCCAAAGTCTTTAATCACATTCAAACTTATCGAGATGGCAGATTACCAAACTGAAATATCCTACTAAGTAATACGAAACCATTATCATCTCTAAGAATCAAGCACCATTTGTTAGATTTAAAAGAATTTATGATGTCTCTAAGAACATTTCTTACGTATATCCACCATAAACGTTCTGCCATAAAACTTCAGTACTGCCCTGATACGGTTAACATGTAGCACAGGAAAAAAAACCACCATTAGAAACGAATGATGAAATGATGCTCAATAGCATCTGAATGACCATGTCTTTGGTGTGGAAAAGAAGTTATATTAACAAGAAATTCCAAAGTATAATTTAGATACGGAGAACACTCGTGCGCAAGACGGCTTTCAAGGGTCTGCACAGATTTTAACTCACAGATACGCTCCTGATCCAAAATGTTGCTAGTGGGCAGTTTCTGCAACAGCCGCAAAACCCATTTTCCAATGCAGTGGAGTAAAACAAGTTGAAGTCAAAATTAAGTCACGAAATTCACCAAATCCAGGTGGTTTCTTTTCTTCAAATTAGCCATCTCTTTTATTTCTATCACTTTCAGCTTTCTCCACCACATTTCAAAGAAATCTGGCAAGTTGGTTATTACAAGATATGCTCCCACATTTCCTTCTCATTTTACCTAGAAGAATTCCAGGAAACCAAAGCTTTTGTAAGCGCCGTATGTCACACATCAACCACGTACTCTTCCACGCCTAGCTCCATGTCTACAACACAGATCTGAAGGTAGTTGTCAGAACAGCAACTACAGAAGAACAGCTCTGTGAGGCCCCCAACACAAGTCACAGCTACCGATGGTGGCCGAATCGCATTATGGCTTCCCACCCCACTTAATGCCCAGCGCCGCTTGCCCTCCCGGTCCTGCCGCATGCTGGCGGCATGGGCCCCAGCCTGACTCACGCTACGTGGGGATGACCCACAAAGAGCAGAGCGCGGCTCCCACAGGCCACGGCCGACGCAGGGTGGTCTGCGACGCCGCCAGCCGGGCGGTGCCCGAGGCCCCGCGCCCGCCGCCCCCGCGCACCTTCTTTGGTCTGGGCGTTGGTGATCTGCAGGTCGCAGCTGGCCGCCTTCAGCTCCTCGCGGCCCATGATCTGGTGCTTGAGGTCACACAGGGAGATGTGGAGGCCGTTGAAGGTGACCATGTCATGGTTCAGCTTGGAGGCGAACTTGTAGTTGGGGCCAGGAGGTGCCTGCTCCGTGATGGCGTCTACCGCGGCAGACAGCGTCGCGGCCGCTGTGCCAGGTGAGGGCCCGCGGCGGTTCCTCCTCCACCGAGGAGGCCAGGGCAAGCAGCGCGGGCTGAGCTCGAGCGGGCCGGCGGCGCTCAGAGGCTGCGGCGCTCCGCCATGGCCTTCCTGGCCGACAACCGCACGGGCCGCTGCGAGCGTGTCACTGTGCACACGCAACGGCACACTGCACCCACCCCCCGCGCCTCACGTGACCCAGCGCATTATGACAAAAGGCCCGCGTCACGTGGGCGTGGCGGCCCCGCGCTCTTCATCCTAACACCAAGCGCCCCCGAGGGGAGGGGGGGCCCGTCAGCCCCGGGCCTGTCACCACCCCGGGCCGCTGGTCTCCCTGCTGTCCCCTGGCCTGTCACCACCCGGTGTCCTGCCACCCCCCAGGCCTGTCACTGCCTGGTGTCCCTCCTGTCACCCCCCAGGCCTGTCACTGCCTGGTGTCCCTCCTGTCACCCCCCAGGCCTGTCCCTGCCCAGTGTCCCTCCTGTCACCCCCCTAGGCTGTCACCACCTGATGTCCCTCCTGTCACCCCCCAGGCCTGTCACTGCCCGGTGTCCCTCCTGTCACCCCCCGGGCCCATCACCGCCTGGTGTCCTGTCACCCCCCAGGCTGTCACCACCTGGTGTCCCTCCTGTCACCCCCCAGGCGGTCACCACCTGGTGTCCCCTCCTGTCAGCAGCCAGCCAGGGCAAGACAGCCTGGGGCAGATGCAGCGGGCTTGGCCGTGTGGCGCTCGGCTGCCCGCGGTGCAGGGCCGGCAAAGGGAGGGGACATCTCAGGGTGCTTGAGTGTATCTTGTGGCATTCATGGAAAGTTCAGTCAAAGAAGCCAATGACCATTTATGTTTATGGCCACAGACCAGTCCCCTGCCCCCATTTTTTAACTCCTCCCTCTCTGCCTTTAGCCCATCACTATTTTTTGCTTTCTCTTTCTCTGTCTCTCTCCCTGTCTGTAGTTTCTAATTCCTCCCTGTCTGTCCTATAGCCTGCTGCTATTTTTTCCTTTCTCTCCATCTCTTTCTCCTGCTCCCTCTCCTTCTCTTTTTTCTATCGCCGTGTCCTGCTTCCTGGCCTTATCTTAATGTTAGGGTTAGGGGCTAGGGTTAGGGTTAGGCTTAGGGTATCGTTAGGGTTAGGGTTAGGGTCGGGGTTAGGATTATGGTTCGGGTTTAGGCTTAGGGATAGGCTTAGGGTTTCGTTTTAGGGTTAGGCTTAGGGCTTAGGGCTTAGAAGTAAAACTGTCCCAAGCACTTACGCCTCCATCAAGGACCACATGCTCTGAGGCTTGTGATGACTGTTGGATGGCTTTCCCGCCCCCCGATGGAAACACCTCTCAGTTCTCTGTGCTCACACCAGGGAAGGAAAGGCAATACACCCCCATATCTAAAGGCATGGCACTCCAAGCAAAGGTAACGTTTCGTTTCTTTAGATGAACTGCCTGGCCAGTTACAACACCTGCTTATACTGACTTCATCCACCCTTACCCGCAAAACATTGTGACAGGCTGAGTCAGCGTGGAGAGTCAGGTGAACTTTGACGCACACACTGCTACCATAGGACTGGATTTTTAACCTATTTACATTTATCCGTCGCTTTGAAGCTGCCCAAGGGTCAGCATGCCCTTGCTACTGGAGGTTCTTGCTCTGTGCAGGCACTAAGGAAGACATTTCTGGTGACAGATTATTTCTAACGGGTAAAGCACAGCAGAACACACTGTTCATGAGCTGCTGAGAATCGTCCCCCAGGCATAGCAGGAACAACGGCAAAGCTTGTATATTTAAGATGCATTTGAGTTACCTTACCATTAAAATACACCACCACCAGACAGTGCTCTAGACGGAAGGCTGACATCAGTGTACAAGGACAGTCCCTTCTGGACATCTCGCTCCTGGGTAGAAATCCTAGAGACTTCCTTTAAGGACAGAAATCCAAAGAGCTACAATAAGCCTTTTAAATTCAGCACAGCAAACAAAAAGCAAACAAACAAAAAATGACAGGAAACCCCTGAGGCACTGATGAGGAACACAAGCTCTCCCCTTGAGTCCACTACCCCTCACAAGACTTACTCAAAATTACTCAGTTGCTTACTCAAAAGCAATAACCAACAAGCCATGTACCCTTGGGGAAGCCCTTGTCCTTCTGTGCCGCTGGTGGCATCCCACCATTACTCTGGGAGTCCACACAAATTCAGAAGTACACTTAGTCCTCCGGCAGTCATTACCTATGGACCCGAACTCCTCCCACACCCCAGAAGTGGCTGTCGGTCGTCTGGCAGTCATTCTCCACAAACTGCAAGCCCTCCATACCTAACCACCTCCCTAGTGACTCAGTGGAAATGAGCTGGACCACAACAGAAGTGACACTGCCCGGCCCGATCACACAGATTAGACCACAAACGGTGGTTACAAGACAGAAAATGCAACACAAACCACAAGGACAGCAAAAAAACAAGCAGAAGACACATCACACAAAAACCAAAGACCCCTATCCAAACCCTAAAAACGCAAACAAGCTACAAAAGGACTTTCCAAAAAAAAGACCACCCAGAACACAACATAAGGCAAAACCAACCTAACCCCAGGAACCCAGCGCTTGCAAGCCCAGATCCTGACCATAACAATAACATGCTTTAATCCTAAGTCGCGTAAACTCCCGTAACCCTCAAACCCCATAACCCTAGCACGCTGGAACCCTAGCGCCCCATATCCCTAGCACATTGTAGCCCCAAGATATCAAAACATTGAACACAAACTCCCTGGAGGTCTCTCTCTTCAGGTGGCCCCAGATCTCAGACACCACAACTCTGAAGTGGGGGTGCCCACCGTGCCCAAGTGGAAGATCCACCAGGACAGCACCAGCATCCATCTTCACATCATCCGTCACGCCCTGAAAAAGTGCCCAGGCTGGACACTCCTGGGGAGAAAGGCGGAGGCACTCGGAGACTTTGAACCGGCCAGCCATGGCCACAGGGCTTCAGCTCATCATGTCTGTGTCAGAGCCACCAGGCAGGTGACCCTGTCCCCCCTGCGAAGACCCCTTGGGGTAGCCGTACCCAGCACCAGCTGGCTGGATACGGCCTTTGCTCTATGGGGAGGTGCTCCCTGGGAGCAGGGTCTCTCACGGGGGAACTCACAGCTCACCTGGGCTGCTCTGCGGCCACCGGATGCCTTTGCTGTCAGGGGGCTCTCAGCACCTCTCTGCCAACGGCTGTCACCTCCCTGCAGGACGCTCTCCAGCGCACGGTCCGTCTCCACTGGGTCTCCCTGGGGACAAAGATCGGAAGGGAGGGATGGGGTTTGCTCTGTCCCCGTTCCCAGGGTGCTTCAGGAGAGACCTGCCACCCCCAAATGAGCTGTCTGACGTGGACACCACAGACGAGCTGCAGACGTGGGTCAGCACGGTGGCGGGGAGTGGGCAAGATGTCCTGCGGAGCCCCCGGCGCTGGCAGAAAGCAGAGCTGGAGACAACGGGGAGAAGCCCCAGGCAGCCGGCAGCTGGCGGTGGGGCCTGGCAGGGAGCAGCGCCCGCAGAAATGCCCGGCTCCTGGAGCCTCGGCCCCAGGGCTGCAGCCTCGGCACCTCCTGGGGCTTCGCTGGGAAAAACCAGGCAGGGGTGACCCTGACAGCCCGCACACGTACCTGGCCCCGGGATCTGGCAGCCTGTCCCTGTGCCCATCGCTGCCACGGGATCCAGGAAGCAGCGCCCCAGCCCTGGCGTGGCCCTGAGCCGCCTCTCAGGCCAGGCAGCAGGAAGCCGCGCCCCATGGCATGCTGGGAGCTGTAGGCCCGGGGCACGGGCTGCCGCGCGGCCATGTTGGTTCCCGGGGCATGCCGGGAGCTGTAGGCCTGGGGCACGGGGCTGCTGGGCAGCCATGTTGGTCTTGGGAGGTGCGGGCTCTGCTCCAGCTGCGGCCCAGCTGAGGTGAGGACAGGCACGCAGGTGGAGCTACCGAAGAGGAAGGGAGGAGAGCACAGACGGACAGAGAAAGAAGTGCTTGAACTGTAACATTTGCCTGGCAGTGCAGAGAGCGGGAGCTGCGGTGAGTCCCAGCCCCTCGGGGCCGTGTCACCCCTCTTCTGCATCGCAGTCCCTCCCAGCCCCCCCCTCCCATTTCCCTCTGTGTCATTTTTTTCACTTCCCCATACCTCTCTTCTTCTGTTGCTGTGTTCTGCTCCCCGTCCTCTCTTCTCCAAGTCCCTCTTTCCCTGTCGCTCTACCTGCCCCTGTCTTTTTCTTGCTGCCCCTCCCTCCTGCTCCCTCTCCCTCTTTTTGCCTTCCTCTGTCTCTGCCCTGCAGCACATTGCTGTTGTTTCTTCTCTGTCTCTTTGTCCTGGTCTGCATCCCGCTCTGTTTTTCACAGTCTCTCTGGCCTGTTCCCTGTCCTGCTTTGTCTCTCTCTGCCTGTATGTCCCGCTCCCTGTCCTTGTCTTCCCTTCTCCCTCCTTCTGCTTCTCTCTCTCTCTGCCTCCCCCCCCGCCCTGCTCACTGTCACTGCGGTTTTCCATGCTGTATCCCACTGTCCCTGTCCTTCTTCCTGTTCATCTCTCTTCTGTCTCTCTCTGCTGCTCCCTGACCCTTCCCCTCCCCGCTTCCTCCATCTCTCTGCAGGGCTCCTGAGACCTCTCTTTCTTTCCCCATCCCTCTGTGCTGCTCACTGTCCCTGTTTCTCTCTTTCTCCTCGTTGTTATTCTGGTCTGTCACTCTGTCCTTCTCCCTGCCCCTATTCCTTTTTCCTCCCTCTCCTTTCTTCTGCCCACCGCAGGTTTTCTTGCGATCTCTATCCTGCCCCTAGCCCTTAGTTCTCTCTCTCTTCCTGCCTCCCTCTCCCTCTTTCTGCCTCTCTTCCTCTTTTCCTGCTGCTTCTTTCTCCATCTTTGTCCAGATCCCTGTCCTCTTTTTTCTCTTGCTGTCCTTTTGTCCTTTTTCTCTTTTCTCTCTTTCTCTCTGTCCCGTTCCCTGCCCCACCCTTTCTCACTAAACCCCGCTCTCCAGCTGGCTGTGCCTTCTTTCCTCTCTCTCTCGCTCTCTAGTTCTCCTTTCTTCGTCTCTCTGTCCCACTGCCCATCACAGCTGGTTTTGTCCTCCAGTGGTGTCCTGCCCCCTCTTCCTTTTTTCTCTCGCTGTCATTCTGGCCTCTTCTTTTAAATTCCTCCATCTCGGTCCTGCACCCGTCACTGTTTTTTTCCTCTCCTGTCCCTTTGTCTTGCTCCCTGTTCCCCGTTCTTGTCTCTCCTTCCCTTTGTTCTGCCGCCCATCTCTGTTCCCCTTCTTGCTCCATCTCTCTGCCCTGCTCCCTGGCCCTCTAAGTCTCTCTCTGCTTCTCTCTCCCGCTCCCTGGCTCTCCCCCACCCTATTTTTCTGTCCTACTCCCTTTTCAGGTTCCCCCCGCCCTCACTTTGTCCTGCTCCCTGCCGCGGCTATTTCTCACTCCATCTCTGTCCTGCAGCCCAGTGCTGTTTTTTCCTTCCATCTCTCTGTCCTGCTGCCCAGCCCAGGCTCTTTTACCTCCTTCTGTGTCCTGCTCCCCGTCCCTTAGTTTTGCCTGTCTTTCCCTTTGTCCTGCCTCCCTGTGCCTTTCTTCTCTCTCTGTATCGCCCTGTCCTGCTCCCTGTCCTTGCCTTTCCCTGACAATCTGTGTCCTACTCCCTTTCCTTGTCTTTCCCTCTCTGCCCCCATCCTTCTTCCTACCTTTCTTTTTCTTCTCTCTCCCCCTCTGTTCCTGCAGCTTCTTCTTCTACCTCTGTCCTGCTCCCTGCCCCTTTTTTCCTCTCGCTGTCCCTCTGCCCTGCTTCCTGTCCCCATCGTTTCTTCTTTATTTCTCTGTCCCGCTGCCTGTCCCATCGTTTCTTGTTGTACTCCCCTGCCCCGTCCAGCTGGCTCTCCCTTTTATTTGTTCTCTCTTCCTCTTTTCTGCTTCTCGGTCCTCTTTTCCTCTTCCCCTGTCTCTGTCCTCCAGCCCGTTGCTGGCTTTTCCCCCCCTTCTTGGTCTCCATCAGGATCTGACCCTCTCTTTATTTCTCAGTCCCTTTGTCCTGCTCCCTGTCCTTCCTTCTCTTTCTCCATCTGGACGTCCTGCTCCCTGTCCCTGTCTTTCCCTAGCCCCCCCTTCCTTCTTCCTCTCCTTCCCCACGCCCATCTCTGCCTCTCTGTCCTGCTCCTTGACCCTACTTTTTCTTCCTCCATCTCTCTGCAGGGCTCCTCATCCCTATTTCTCTTGATTTCTCCAGCTCTCTAGCCTTTTCCCCATACCTTTCTTTCTCTCTCAGCTCCTCTATCTTTTCTCTCATCATATTTTTCTCTTCCTAGTCCACTGTCCTTCTCCCCGTCAACTGAAGCTGAGTGACCAGGTTTCCCTGGGCTCTGGTATTTCCTTAGCATTGCCCTAGGGAAGATCTGTGGTTTTAGGGCTAGGGATCATTTAGGAGCTGGTCTCCTTACGTAGGCAGCGGAGCTAGGCATAGTTAAAGCAGAGGTTGTTCTCAGCTGGTGCTCTGTGCGTCCTGTTGAAAGAGCAGGCTGTGGGCCTTATTTTGAAGGAAGGTTTCTTGTTCTGCGCTTATTGCTCCTCGGGACGCTGCACAGAAGTGGTGGTGGGGTCTGGAGAGACAGATGGGACCTGCTGTGATTCCTAGTAAATGTGAACTTGAACGAGAGCAGACTGACTGCATATGGTTTTCTTCTCAGCTCCAATTCCAACCTACGTGCTCGGCGCTAATGAAAAAAGAGACCCTGAGCTGCAAATGAGCAGACAACGTCACTCACTTAGGTCACCGTGCAGTTGGTCTGTGATAAGGGATGTGTACTTCCATGACGGTGCTTTCGTGAACGTTCTCTGGTCTTGCCGCTTCAAAGCCCTCCCTTTTTCCAGAAATTTTAAGATGGCATTTCTTATTCTGGGGTTCAGGCTGGAGTTGGACTTAATGTTGAACAGCTGATATCATGGGCTCCGTAAAATGTGAGAGAGAACCCTGCTTTGTTGTTGTTGTTGTTGTTTTCTAACACGCCCTAAACTTTGCTAAGCAAAGGGAGGAGTGGTTGCAAGAGTCTGTTCTTTGAGAGTGACGTATTCCTGTAGCGTGCCTGTCTTTGTATGGTGAAGGTTTCCTACCTGCAGTATGATTTTGCTGAGCTGTGAGGCTGTATTGGCGTAGCAAAGGTAAGAAGTGGCGTCTTTAAAGGTCATGCAACTGTAGCAAAACTAGCGGGAGAAGCTAGTTCCTTCCCTGACAAAACTAGTAGCAAGTAAAAGCATTTGCAGTTGGCTTTTTTATGCAATGTTCATACAGAGCTTTTGGTATTGATTGATTGAGTGTTAATGCAGGCCGTCGAGGTCTTTTCAGGGGTACTTCTGGACTGCAGTTTGCGTGCGTGGGGGGCACCATGTCCCAGGATGAGCCAGTTTTAGCTCAGAGGATGTGACAGAATGGCAACCATCTTTGTGGTGGACCCCTGTCATGGTTTAACCCCAGTCGGCAACTAAGCACCACACAGCCGCCCACTCGCCCTCCCCCCAGCAATGGGATGGGGGAATCAGAAGAGCAAAAGCAAGAAAACTCACGGGTAGAGATAAGAAGAGTTTAATACTTGAAATAAAATAATAATAGCAATAATAGTAATACTAGTAACAGTAATAATAGTAACACCAATAATACCATAATATTACCAATAATAACACCAATAATAACACCAATAATAACACCAACAATAATAATAACAAAATAACAATAATAATAATAATAATAATAATAATAATAATAATAATAATAAAAATTTCTAATTAAAACAACGAGAGAGAGAAAGACAACTAGAGAGAGGATCAAGAATAAGAACCCCAATCCTAACACTAACACCAAACCCTCACCCTAACTCGAACCCTTAACGCTACCCGTAAACCCTATGCATAATACTAAAACCTCACCCTTACCCTAAGCCTAACACCGAAACCTAACCCTAAACCTGAACCCCAACCCTAACCCGAACCCTAACCCAAATGCTAACCCTAACCGTAAACCTAACCCTAACTCTAACCCTAACCCTATCCCTAACCCTAAACCCGAACCATCCTAAACCCAACCGTAAAACTAATGCTAACGCTAAGCCTAACCCTACCCTAAA